>NW_028270142.1:127915592-128065875 GCF_037043375.1 Chiloscyllium plagiosum | reverse complement strand
TTAGATTAGATTACAGTGTGGAAACAGGCCCTTCGGCCCAACAAGTCCACACCGACCCGCCGAAGCGAAACCCACCCATACCCCTACATTTACCCCTTATCTAACACTACGGACAATTTAGTATGGCCAATTCACCTGACCCTGCACATCTTTGGACTGTGGGAGGAAACCAGAGCACCCGGAGGAAACCCACGCAGACACGGGGAGAACGTGCAAACTCCACACAGTCAGTCGCCTGAGGCGGGAATTGAACCCGGGTCTATGGCGCTGTGAGGCAGCAGTGCTAACCACTGTGCCACCGTGCCGCCCACAATGTATATGTATATACAGAAAGTTGTATTTTTAAAAACCACAGTGCCTGTCACTGGTATTGTGCCATTGTGATACCTGGCTGCAAAGAAATTCAGCTCTGTTTGGCTGGGATGATATCATCTTTTGTGGCTAAAGTGATCTTCATCTTACAGCCTCTAGGTTCTGGGCAAATTCTTCAGTAGACTTGAATATCTTTTCCTATATTTTGAAACCCACATGAGCAGAATCTTCTTTGATTAGGTTTTTATAATAATTCATCACTCTCATAGTTTGTCAATGGACAGGGAGAAACTGACTTTCATGTTTCTTTATGATACTGTAGTTTTATTCTGAAAACTACTTAAGTCACTTTTTTTAAATTCACTCATGGGACATGGGCATCGTTGGATGACCAGCATTTATTAGCATTATATCAATATCTTCTGGAAATAAAATAGTTTAGATCACAATTTATCTTACTATATTATGATTGCAATTTCTAGTGTAAATGTAAAGTTAATTCATATTGATACCCATGAAATATTGTCATATATTTTTAAAAGTCTTTTAATTGCAAAAGTATCTTTAACTTTGTCACCAATTGGGCCATGGTGTGTATTTGTACATCAGTATTTCAACAGTTCTCCCTTGTATTACATTTTCTCAAGTAGGAGTTAAGGGAGCATAAACACAGATATTGCCAGAACAAGTTTAAAGTCATGCTGTAATAATTTTCTCCCCCTCTCTTTTCCAGCCAACTTCTTCATCTCCCACAGACAAGCAAAATTTACATTCAAAGATAAATCTATGTGTGGTTATCAGGCAGGAATAAAGTGTTTCTTTTTGACAATTCCAATCGTTCAGCATATAGCAGTCAGAGGAACAAAATTGGAGTTAAAACACACAACCAGATATATTTATTTATTTCATTTTCATGTGCCTTAAATTAATGTTTCCACCTGATTGTAGTCCACACGATAATTTAGATACATTTCTGTGAAAGTAAAGAATGCATGCAAAAGAGAATCTGAAGGTAACAAGGACAGAGGGCACAGAGTTGTTCACATATCCACTGTCAAACCATACATTTGTTGATTTTTACAACATTAGCAGTACCAAGGCAATTTTATTCACATCAGAATTTTTTTTAATTGTTAAAGCTTAATTTAAATACATTGGCAGGTCAATATAAAATAATCTGAGTAATTAATCCAAGCCTCTGAGTTAACATAACCACATCAGTATAGCAATAGCATTACTATTTTTAATTGGAATAATTGACCATTATAAACTAACATGTCAGAATTAAGAGCAATCAATATGCCAATTCTAATTTTAATGCCTCAGAAGAATTGGGCTACTTCAGTACAGAACGATGTCTATTATGGCAGCTAAGCATCCAGCCATACATCCTCTGTGTCTTTTGTCAGAATTTTGTGGGCAGGATGAACAACACAGGAAACTGTCACTCAGAGAAGCAAATGCAACAGAGTTGAAGCTCTAGAAGCTGTATAACTGAAAAGTAATTAGAAAGATTGTCTGGACATACCACATAGCAACAAAGAGCAGAACAAACGTTGAATCAATCCTCATGATGAGATTTTTAAACATGAGGGGAAACATTTGCTCATGACAAAAGCTTAAATTAGCTAAACTTACCACGTTACATTTGCCACAGAGCTCTACTTTTTCTTTTCCTGAGCATTATTTTATATTTTTGTATTTTTCTGTAATCACATTGGGCAGAAGATTTCCCCCCCTCGAATGGTTTGAGTACCTTGTAATGTCCAAAAAGGTAGGGAAATATGAAGAGATTTGAAAACATAAGGTTCTCAACATCAAGAAAATGTTTTTCAATTTTCCCTATAAACCTTAAATAGTGACTTCAGAATCTTGTCATTGAGTATTTCCAAGTATTTCCATCTCATTTAAATCCCAAAGAAACTTATTTTTCTTCTCTCCAATTTGTCTCTCCTTCACTGAGAAACTGAATGTTGCAAAATCCCAACATATTAATCGGAGTGGGTATCAAGTGCATGCTTAGCCTGCCCTAGCTGTTATGCAACTACTTCTTCAGAACAATGTCATGCATGGTCCATGGAGACCATCCTGGTTGATCACTCAGCCACCAAATAATGATCAGAAAACTATCAGCCATACCACGTCATTTTGCTTGGTCTAGGATCAATTCTCATATCACTTCAACCCTTCAACACTTTATCTTGGAACTTGGGAGAACCTCTACAGTTTGCATTCTTCTGCCAGATTAGGTTAAGATTTTAGACAAGTTGTGTAAGTCGGCAAATGCATGGCAGATGTAGTATGATGGGAATAAATGAGAGGTTCTCTACTTTGGTAGCAAAAACAGGCAGGCAGTTTGTTATCTGAATGTTGATAGATTGGGGAAGGGGGAGATGCAACGAGAGCTGAGTGTCCATTAACAGTAGTCGCTGACAGTAAGCATGTAAATCCATCGGGTGGTGAAGAAGGCAAATGACATGTTCATAGAATCATACTGTAAAGAAGAGGCTTGTTGGCCGATCTAACCTGCACTGACCAAAATACTACATTAGTCCCACTTATCATCACTTGGCCATAACCTTGAATGTTATGACACCTCAAGTGCTCATCCAAGTAATTTTTAAAGGTTTTGAGGTTTTCTACCTCAACTATCCTCTCAGGCAGTGTATTTCAGATTCCCACTACCCCTGGTTCGAAAACATTTTCCTTAAATCCCCAGTAAACCTCCAGCCTCTTACTTTAAAATTATGCATCCTTGTTATTGATCCTTCAACTAAGGGGAACAGCTGCTTTCTATCCACCCTGTCCATGCCTGTCGTAATCTTACACCTCCATCATGACCCCTTTCAACCTTATCTACTCCAAAGAAAACAACCTAAGCTTACAAGGCTCTTCATAGATATTTGGCCATCATAACAAGAGGATTCGAGTTCAGGAGCAGGGATGTTTTAATGCAACTATACAGGGAATTGGTAAGACCACACCTGGATTGCAGTTTTAATCTCTTTTTCCGAGGATGGATGTTCTGGTTATTGAGAGTGTGCAAAGAAGGTTTACCAGACTGATTCCTGGATAGCATATGACGTATGAAGAGAAATTGGATCAGTTAAAATCACTAGAATTTAGAAGACTGAGGGGGATCTAATAGAAATGTATAAAATCCTAACAGGATAGATGCAAGTTAGATGTTATTGATGACGGGGGAGTCCAAAACCAGGGGTCACAGTCTCAGGTATGAGATAGGTCATTTAGAACAGAAGTGATGAGGAATTTCTTCATCCAGGAAGTGGTCAGCCTGTGAAATTCTCTGCCACAGAAAACTGATGAGGCAAAACTATTGAAGACATTCAAGAAAGATGTATATATAGTTCTTAGGATTAAAGGGATCAACGGATATGGGGAAAAAGTGGGAACATGGGACTGAGCTGGATGACCAGCCATGATCAAATTGAATGACAGAGCAAGCTCAGAAGGCCAAATGGCCTACTCCTGCTCCTACATTTTATATTTCTAGGTCACATACTGGGTCAGTAGCAAACCTCATGTATCTTCATAGGATGTTTTGCACTCAGATGGACGCATGCATCTTATGGCTCAGCTTGTTTTCTTAGCAGTCGCTCACTTTACATTTACTTGGAGGCTGCTAGCTTCTGTCTACTTCACATTGCTTTCTTAGCGCTTCCTCACTAACTTCAGCACTAACAACCTTGTACTTTCTTAGCATATCAGGCTTTTAGTGATCAGTTGCAGCCTTTCAAACTGTGTGGCTTGCAAGTTGTGACGATGGGGAGCACTGAACATTCAATGGGGTGAACGTGTTAAGCACCATCAGATACCACACCTGCCCATGCACCTGCAGCTTACCTGCCAAATACACAGTGTTCCTCAACAGATAGCCTTGTGTTAAAATCAAAAGAACCAATTTTTAGTGGGGTAAAGAAGGTCTTGGCTTTTCTATATTTTTTAATAGAATATGGGTGTTGCTAGGAAGACCAGCATTTATTGCCCATCTTTAATTGCCTAGAGGGTAGTTAAAAGTTGTGGTATGGAGTTACATGTAGGCCAAACGAGTTAAGGATGGCAGATTTCCTTTATTAAAAGGCATTGGTGAACAAGGTAGGTTTTTTTAACAATCAGCTGTGGTTACATGGTTATCATTAGGGCAGCTTTCTATTCTGGATTTTTGTTGAATTCAAAATCCACCATCTGCCATAGTGGGATTCAAATCGATATTCCAGAACATTGGCCTAATCTTTTGGATTGCTGGTCCAATAACATTACCACTACACCAGCACCTCCCCATAACTGCCTTTGAATTGAGTAACTCACCAGGTCAATTAAGAGTCAATCACATTGATGTAGGTCTAGACTACCAGATAGACAAGACAAGATAAGCATGGCAGATTTCTTTCCCTATAGGACATTTGTGAAGTAGATGGGTTTTTATAACAGTTAGTGATTGTTGTTACAGTCACCATTTGTAAGGCCATCTTTATAAACCAGAACTTATTAAGTGAGTCAAGCTGCCATAGTGGGATTTGAGCCCTTGTCCCAATTATCCTGGGTCTCCAAATGAATAGTTCAATGAAATGCTAACATTGAAGTGCAACGAGTTGGCTTCAGTCCTCAATGTCATCTGGCTAATAGCTAAACCTCTCCAAAGCATGATGGGAAAAGAAGCCAACTCCGTTAAACATCAGTCTACTATGGAAAGGAAAAGTAGAACCAGATGCTTGGTGTTAAGGGCCACTCGACCTTTGTGGTTGCAAAGGTTGCTACATTAAGGACTAATAAGAGCACAATGGAGCAGATGTGTCTTTTTTACATGACCCTTGGATGGATGACCTCAGAATCATGAGCATCGTGGTCAGGGGTGTATTATTAAACATTCTGGAAGATTGGAGGAAAATATATAAAAGATGGTACATCAGAAGCATTGATAACAACAACAATGGAGAAGCCATTGAGGAAGGAAGACCTGGAGTATAGAACTCAGAGAAGATAACGAACCATCAGAGTGAACTTGGCCAGTTCACCTTGCATAGGTAATATCAAAGTCTAAGTCCTGATTCTTGCAATTTCATGTAAAGAGTGACAGGCTAGAATAATGATTTAAATACAAAGTTATTAAGAATATGTGAATATCTGTGTAAGTACTAATAAAGGTTAAGTCACACTGGATTTTAGTTTGAGTGACTCTTTGTCCACCCCATCAGTTAACACCCTACAGGGTCAACACATGGTTCAAAGATGCCAATTATCAGAGGCTAGCTGCTTCAAGGAGTCATTTACATGTAGAGAATGAGAAATGATTCACTGTGACAACTTCTTTCATCCTTGGCATGACTGAAGATGCTACTCATCACTCACATTGGTATAACTTAACAAGGTAAGGCAGTGCAAATTAGACTACATTACATATTATAATAGTGCAAGTGAGATTATATTTACAAAAGTAAAAGATTACAATGATATTTCAACCTGTGCCACCTTTGTGCACTCAGTAAATGTTCTTCTTCCACTTCCTCCCAATGCATCTAAGTGCATTTCTGACTTCTGGAGCTGATGTGGAGTAAGCCTGCTCTTTGGTTGGCCCTGTTAGAACATAGGTAAAAATAATGAATGTAGATGCTGGAAACCAGAGTTTAGATTAGAGTGGTGCCGGAAAAGCACAGCAGTTCAGGCAGCATCTGAGGAGCAGTAAAATCGACGTTTTGGGCAAAAGCCCTATATTCCTGATGAAGAGCTTTTGCCCGAAACATCGATTTTACTGCTCCTCGGATGCTGCCTGAACTGCTGTGCTTTTCCAGCAGCACTCTAATCTAAACCCTGTTAGAACATAGAACATTACAACGCAGTACAGATCCTTTAGCTTTCGATGTTGCACCGACCTATGAAACCAATCTGAAGTCCATCTAACCTACACTTCCATTATCATCCATATATTTATCCAATGACCATTTTATGCCCTTAAAGTTGGCAAGTCTACTACTGTTGCAGGCAGGGCATTCCACGCCCTTACTAGTCTCTGACTAAAGAACCTACCTCTGACATCTGCCCTATATCTATCACCTGAAGAAGGGCTTATGCCCGAAACGTCGATCCTCCTGTTCCTTGGATGCTGCCTGACCTGCTGCGCTTTTCCAGCAACACATTTTCAGCCTATATCTGTCACCCCTCAATTTAAAACTATGTCCCTTCATACTAGCCATCACCATCTGAGGACAAAGGCTCTCATCGTCCACCCGATCTAATTCTCTGATGTTAAAAATCACACAACACCAGGTTATAGTCCAACAGGTTTATTTGGGAGCACTAACTTTCGGAGTGCTGCCCTTTCATTAGGTGGTTGTGGAGCAGCGCTCCAAGAGCTAGAATTTCCAAATGGACCTGTTGGACTGTAACCTAGTGTTGCTTGATTTTTAACTTTATAAACGCCAGTCCAACACTAGCATCTTCGAATCATTATTCTCTGATCATCTTGTATGTCTCTATTAAGTCACCTATGAACCTTCTCCTCTCTAACGAAAATAGGCCTAAGTCCCGCAGCCTTTCCTCATAAGACCTTCCCTCCATACCAGGCAACATCCTGGTAAATCTCCTTTGCACCCTTTCTCATGCTTCCACATCCTTCCTGTAATGCAGCGATCAGAACTATATGCAATACTCCAAAAGCGGCTGCGCCAGACTTTTGTACAGGTGCGACGTGACTTTGTGGCTCTAAAACTCAATCCCTCTACCAATAAAAGCTAACACACCGTAAGCCTTCTTAACAACCCTATCAATCTGGGTGGCAACTTTCAGGGATCTATGTACACAGACACTGAGATCTCTCTGCTCATCCACTCTACCAAGAATCTTAGATTTGCTCAGTACTCTGTATTCCTGTTACTCCTTCCAAAGTGAATCACCTCACACTTTTCCACATTAAACTCCATTTGCCACCTCTCAACTCAGCTTTGCAGCTTATCTATGATCCTCTGTAATCTGCAACGTCTTTTGGCTTCATCCACAAATCCACCAACCTTCGTGTCATCTGCAAATTTACTAACCCATCCTTCTATGCCCTCATCCAGATCATTTATAAAAATGACAAATAGCAGTGGCCCCAAAACAGATCCTTGCAGTACGCCACTAGTAACTGAACTCCAGGATGAACATTTCCCATTGACCACCATCCTTTGTCTTCTTTCAGCTAACCAATTACTGATCCAAAACTACTAAATCACTCTCAATCCCATGCCTCTGTATTTTCTGCAATAGCCTACCATGAGGAAACCTTATCAAATGCTTTACTGAAATCCATATACACCACATCAGCCACTTTACCTTCATCCACCTGTTTGGTCACCTTCTCAAAGAACTGAATAAAGTTTGTGAGGCACGACCTACCCTTCACAAAACCATGTTGACTATCCCTAATCAACTTTTTCCTTTCTAGATAATTATAAATCCTATCTGTTATAATCCTTTCCAACATTTTACCCACAACCAAAGTAAGACTCACTGGTCTCTAGTTACCATGGTTGTCTCTACTCCCCTTCTTGAACAAGGGGACAACATTTGCTATCCTCCAGTCTACTGGCACTATTCCTGTAGACAATGAAGACATAAAGATCAAAACCTAAGATTCTGCAACCTCCTCACTAGCTTCCCAGAGAATTCTAGGATAAATCCCATCCAGCCCTGGAGACATCTATTTTCACACATTCCAGAATTTCTAACACCTCCTCCTTAACCACTTCCTCCCTGCCTGACAGGTATATACTTATCAAGGACTCGCAGTAGCTGTTCCTTGAACAAGCTCCACATTTCAATTCTGCCCATCCCCTGCAGTTTCCTTCCCCATCCTATGCATCCTAAATCTTGCCGAATTGCATCATAATTGCTTTTCCCCCAGTTTTAATTCTTGCCATCTGGTATATACCTATCCTTTTCCATCACTAAAGTAAACGTAAACGAATTGTGGTCACTGTCACCAAAGTGCTCACTGACCTCCAAATTTAACACTTGGCCTGGTTCTTTACCCAATACCAAATCCAATGTGGCCTTGCCTCTTGTTGTCCTATCTATGTACTATGTCAGGAAACCTCCTGCACACATTGGACAAAAACTGACCCATTTAAAATACTCGAACTATAGGTTTTCCAATCAATATTTGGAAAGTTAAAGTCTCTCATAACAACTACCCTGTTACTTTCGCTCCTGTCCAGAATCATCTTTACAATCCTTTCCTACACATCTCTGGGACTTTGTGGAGGCCTACAGAAAAGTCCCAACAGGGTGACCTCTCCTTTCCTGTTTTTAACCTCTGCCCATATTTCCTCAGTAGATGAGTCCTCATCAAACATTCTTTCTGCCACTGTAATACTATTCTTGACTAACAATGCCATAACTTTCCCACTTTTATCACCTTCCCTGATCTGACTGAAGCATCTAAACCCCAAAACCTGCAACAACCATTCCAGTTCCTGCTCTATCCATGTCTCCAAAATGGCCACAACATCGAAGTCTTAGGTAGCAACCCATGTTGCAAGTTCACCCACCTTACTCTGGATGCTGCTGCAAGCCCTAGTACATCAGCTCCAGTACCTTTGGACCTAAAGGTCCCAAGCCTAAAGGTCTCTTGTCCAGATGCAGATTTATCTCCTCAATGTGAACTTTTGTAAGCTCAGGGATCATCAGATGGAGGGGCTGTACATTACTGGAGTGTTCTGAGAGTAGGCTTCTGGGGGTCTTGCATGACCCTCCTTCTTCCAGTGGAAATCTGCTGACACAACTCTGTCTCCCTGAGAGGAAGAGCAACTGGAGTGAGAACACAATCCCTTGTTCTCCTGTCACATTGCCAATTATGTTGAACATCTATATCTAGAGTGATTGAGTAAGGTCTGTGCATATTCAGCAGGCACTGAGAATGTTTGAGTAAAAGCAAAAAAAACTGCATGCTCGTAATCTGAAAAAATAATGGTGCTGGAGAAACTGAACAGGTCAGGCAGCAACTGGAGAGGGAACAGAGTTAGATTTCCAGTCTGACTTGTCTGTTCTAAAGAACAAAAGAAGATTATGCTCAGGCCATTATCTTGAGGTTCCAAACCTTCCATTTTTGGGAAGGCAAGGGGTGAGGATGCCACAAACATTTGCAGAGGGATATAGACAGGTTACACAAGTTGACAAAAACTTGGTAGAGAAATATAATGTGGGGAAATGTGAGATTAAGCATTTTAGCAGGAAGAATAGAGGAGCTCAATATTATTTGATTAAAGAAAGACTACTGCAAGTTGCAGAACAGAAAGATTTGTGAATCTTCATGCACGAATCACAAAAGGCTAGCATCCAAGTTCAGCAGATAACAGGGAAGGCAAATGGAGTATTGGCCTTTATTTCAAAGGGAATTAAGTATAAAAGTAGGAAGGATTTGCTAAAACTATGCAGGCACTAGTCAGCCCACACCAGGAATACTGTGAACGGTTTTAGGTTCTTCATTTAAGGAAAGGTATACTGGCATTGGAGGCAGTCCAGAGAAGGCTCCTAGGCTGATACCTGCTATGGAGGGACTGCCTTATGAGGAGAAGTAGATTGGAATTTAGAAGAATTAAGGCAATGTTATTGAAAGATGCAAGATTCTTAGAGACTTGCCAGGGTAGATGCTGTAAAGAGGTTGTTTCCCCTTGTGGGAGAGTCTAGGACCAGAGATCATAACTTTAGAATAAGAGGTTCTACATTTAAGACAAAGAAAGCCTTCTCTCAAACAATAATGCATCTGCAAATTTTTTTATTTCAGAGCACTGTTGAGGCTGGGTTATTAAGTATGTTCAAGGCTGAAATAGATTTTTAATCAGTAAGTGAATTGAGGGTTATGATGAAAAGGCAGGACTATGGAGTTGAGTATTCTCAGATTAGCCATATTCTCATTGAATGGCAGAGCAGCCTGAATAGGCTACTTATGCACCTACATTTTATGCTCTTATTTAGGTATGACTCCAAACAGTGGAGAAATTTCCCCCATGTCCATTGACTTCAGTGTTGGTGGAGCTTTCAAATGCCACACTTGGTTATGTGCTGCCTTGATGTTAAGGGTAGTCACGCTCATTTTGCTTTTTGATATAAGATCTTTTATCAATTTCTGGACAAAGACTATGATGAAGTCAGGAGTGAACTGACACTGATGAGGCTATTTTCGCCACTCACTGATTTTGATCATTATTTGAACATGATTCCACAGAAGGTATTCCAGAGCTTTGGGCCCAGGCAACTGAAGGCA
Organism: Chiloscyllium plagiosum; assembly: GCF_037043375.1. Classification (NCBI taxonomy): domain Eukaryota; kingdom Metazoa; phylum Chordata; class Chondrichthyes; order Orectolobiformes; family Hemiscylliidae; genus Chiloscyllium; species Chiloscyllium plagiosum. The sequence continues at coordinate 128,055,302 of NW_028270142.1, read as the reverse complement.
TGGCCCACAATGTTTGAGCAACTAAAATCGCAAATGCTCAAGAGGTCTGAAAGAGAAAAATGCAGAAAAGGTGAGGTCATCGAAGTATTTGTAAACAAGGAAGAGAACTGTAAAATCAAGATGCTGCTTGACAGAATCAATGTTGTGCAATGAGCACAGTGAAGATAGGAGAATAAAACTTAGTAAAAATTAAGATATAGGCAGTAGAGTTTTGTCTGAGCTGAAGCTTATGGAGGGTAGAATGCAGGAGATCAACCAGCCTTTGTCAAACTTTAGCCAAAGAGATGGGCTTTAAGGAATTTCTTAAATAATGTGAAAAAGAATTAGAAAATCTGGAGGGTTTATGGAGGGAATTAGGATCAAAGAGGCTGAAAGCATGTTCATTTTTGTGGGACCAAAGATAGAACATAGAACATAGAAGAATACAGCGCAGTACAGGCCCTTCGGCCCTCGATGTTGCGCCGATCCAAGCCCACCTAACCTACACTAGCCCACTATCCTCCATATGCCTATCCAATGCCTGCTTAAATGCCCATAATGAGGGAGAGTCCACCACTGCTACTGGCAGGGCATTCCATGAACTCACGACTCGCTGAGTAAAGAACCTACCCCTAACATCTGTCCTATACCTACCACCCCTTAATTTAAAGCTATGCCCCCTTGTAATAGCTGACTCCATACGTGGAAAAAGATTCTCACTGTCGACCATATCTAAACCCCTAATCATCTTGTACACCTCTATCAAGTCACCCCTAAACCTTCTTTTCTCCAATGAAAACAACCCCAAGTGCCTCAGCTTTTTCTCATACGATCTTCCTACCATACCAGGCAACATCCTGGTAAACCTCCTCTGCACCCGTTCCAGTGCCTCCACATCCTTCCTATAGTATGGCGACCAAAACTGCACACAATACTCCAGATGCGGCCACACCAGAGTCTTATACAACTGCAACATGACCTCAGGACTCCGGCAGAAGGCCAACTGGTAAAGAATTAGAAGAATCTAATAATAATTGCCAAGGGTAAGTTTTAAGCAACAGATTGAGTGAGGTGAAAGTAGCCGGTGTTACTGATGAAATTGACAGTCTTTGGAATGAAGCATATGTAGGGCTGGAAGTTCAAAAATACATTCATTTCATGTTACCTTGACAAGTACAGAAATGTAGAGACAGAATTTATGCAGTTGGGAAAGCAGATAGGAGGACCCATACAATAAGATGCTATGTCATCTGCAATTTGCCTGCCCATCTACCTCTACACTGCTGAGATTTTCAGAGCAACAGGAGAGTTGTTGGGTAGGCTGTCTGTCTGCAGCCCAGTCAAAGCCCGTAATTGGGCAACTAATGCATGCTTAAGAGCTTCATCCCACCACCCCACTGATGTAATAAGTTTGACCCTGCATGAGTTGCTGGTCAGCGGAACAGGGGAGGGATTTTTCCTTTATGCACTCCCTTAGTTCTGGTTGGAGCCAAGGTTTTTCCTCACCGATCTATTCCCCCAACCCTACCCCAGAACCTGTCCAACACACCCTCCACCTCCCTCATCATTTATTTAATAATGTATTCAAGGCAGTACCAGCAATAGCTATTCTCTCCAGAGGAGCTACCAGTACTGTAGATCTGTTTCCCTCCAACTGGTTGGCAGCTTTGTGAGACAAGACGTTTTCCTGGACAGAAGTGGAAGGTTTGCCCCATAACACTTAATGCCCAGTTGACCAATAAATGATGCAAGCCAGCAAACTGGAGGTAGGCTTGCCCCATCATTCACTGGATGTGGGGAAGACTCTCTCAGTGTTCAATCCACTCCATATCATCAACTGAGGAACCTTTGCTTAATATTAGCATTCACTGGCAAACACTTTTGGAAAGGTGTAAACAAAACTCTTATGGCATCAAGATATTCTTACGTTTTTTATAGCCAATTAAATAGTTTTTGAAGTGATAGTGTAGGAAATACAGCAGCCAATGTGTGTGCAACAACATAATAATGACCAGATAATCTGTTTTTTTGTAGTCATGTTTTTGGTGTATAAATATTGGCCAGACCTCCAAAGATAATACCACTGCTCTCTTTCAAAGTATCATCATTGTATCCTCACTATTCACCAGTGCATACAGGACCTTGGTTTAATGCCTCTGGATAAATGACACATCTGAGGTTAATACACGTCTTCAGTACTACACTGGAATCTCAGACTGGGTTTATGTGTTCAGTTCTCGGGGTTCAGATTAGAGAATGCTGCCAACTGAAGCATGCCTGCAGGATTAAATATGCATGATCATTAACTTAAAGGAGACAGTAACTTCAATAATTAGTAACATAAGCAACATCAACAGAGAAAACAGCATGCTTTGAACCATAGTAAAATCTGCTTATGAAAGGGAAATTAAACACTGAAGGCAAACTGTGCTTGTTTGGCCATCTGCCAATAATATTTCAAAGCAAAAACAGAGTGATGACTGAATTTCAGCTCCTCTCTGTATTGAGAGAATGCTGGCTCATATGTAGGAGCATTATAGATGAATTTTATGATTAGTTTTATGATTAACTTTGGACCATTTTCTTTATTATATAGACGGATCATAATTGCTAGCTGCTAGGATGATGGAAGCAAAAGAAAGACTTGCATTTATAAAACAAGTATCTATTTCTCACAATAGATGCATTGGAATTAATCAAATAACTTTAATCCTAGTCATGATTTGTCACCGCTGGTTACATCTTTTATTTTCAGTTATTTATGATATGAAGGCTATTTTAAAAGGTAAATCAGGCTTCCAGCTCAAACTTATCAAGCACTTATTTAAATGTAATTATGACTTTAATGAATGTATTGCATGAGGAAATAATTAATTTTTGATAACTGAAACAAATGGTTTATACGAGCTGTGTATTGCTCTAAATCTTCCACCCATGCCATAAAGCAATGGAATTCCATGACACCACCCCCTAATTTGCAAATTTGGGTGTTTCAGTGGGATTTGTGGTGCAGAACAGCTTGAATTTGTTTGCCCTGATCACAGCTGCAGTGGAAATCTGGTGTATTCTGTTTCTTGCTGCTTCTTGGGTGCTTGTGGTGTACAGGAGTAGACTTGCAGTCTTGTGAAAATAATGAAAACTTGTGGAAATAATTGTCAAATGTGAAGCAAAAAAACATAAGGAGATGTGGAAGAGAAAAGACTTGCTTTTAAGTGGCTCCTTTCATAGCCTTAAGACAACGTAAGATGCACTACAATCAATGAAGTACTTTTCAAGCTTTGATACCAGTAAAGTGCAGCTTTGTCTTGCCAATTGTGTTTTGAAATCAACTCTACATTGTAAATTAGTGACTTGGAGGAAGGAAGCAAATGTACTATAGCCAAATTTACAGACCGTGCAAATAGGGGAGAGACAATTTCCGAGAGGGATATAAATATTTTACAGACAGATCTTGATAGGTTAAGTAAGTGGGCAAAAAGTTCGCAGATGGAATATAATGTGAGAAAATGCAAAGTTGTTTAGTTTGGAAAGAAGAACAAAACAACAGTTTTTTTAAAAAAAGAGACAAACTGCAGAAAACTGCAACATAAAGGAACTTGGGGGTACTTGGCTTTTTTAATTCATTTATGGGATGTTGGTTTCTCTGGCTTGGCCAGCATTTATTGCAAATAAAAAATCAAAAGGACAGCAGATGCTGGAAATCACAAACAAAAACAGAAATTGCTGGAAAAAGTCAGCAGGTCTGACAGTATATGTGGAGAGAAATCAGAGTTAACATTTCTGGTCCAGTGACCTTCTTCAGAACAGCATTTATTGTACATCCCTAATTGCCCAGAGGGTACTTAAGAGTCAACCACATTGCTATGGATCTGGAGACACATGTAGCCAGACAAGATAAGGATGGCAGTTTCCTTCTCTGAAGGAAATTAGTGAATTAGATGCCAATGGTTTCATGGTTAACACTAGACTTTTAATTCCAGATTCTTTATTGAATTCAAATTCCACCATCTGCCACAGCAAGATTCAAACCCAGGTCCCCAGATCATTAGTTGAGTTTCTGGATTAATAGTCGAGCAATAAAATCACTAGGCCATTGCCTTCTCACTTATGCATGAAACATAGCAATTTAGCACAAAGTGCAGCAAGTAATTCAGTCTAATGGAATGTTGGCCCTTATTTCAAGGGGATTGGAGGATAAAAGTAGGGAAGTCTTACTGCAATTATAAAAAGTGCTGGTGAGATCACATCAGGAGAATTAGAACATAGAACAGTACAGCACAGTACAGGTACTTCAGTCCTCGGTGTTGTGCTGGCCTTCTATGTTACTCTAAGATCAAACGTACCATTCATTGTACTAACTTCCACGTGCCTATCCAAGAGTTGCTTAAATGTCCCTAGTGTATCTGACTCTACTACCACTGCTGGCAGTGCATTCCATGCACCCACCCCTCCTTGAGTAATGAACCTACCTCTGACATCTCCCTAAACCTTTCTCCAATTACCTTAAAATTATGTTCCCTCGTAATAGACATTTCTGCCATGGGAACAAGTCTCTGGCTCTCTACTCCCCCTTGGATGATGATGGGATAGTGTAGGGGGAGAGAATAGTTCACAGGTCAGCGCAACATCGAGGGCCAAAAGGCCTGTTCTGCGCTGTATTGTTCTATGTTCTATGTTCTATGCATCTCAAAATCTTGTATACCTCTATCAAGTCACCGCTCATCCTTCTTCGCTCCAATTAGAAAAGCCCGAGCTCCCTCAACCTTTCTTCATAAGACATGCCCTCCAGTCCAGGCAGCATCCTGGTAAATCTCCTCTTCATCCTCTCTAAAGCTTCCACATCTTTCCTGTAATGAGGACTCTATAGAGCTATAGCATAACCTCGCTGTTCTGAAACTCAATTCCCTTGCTTATGAAAGCCAGCACACCATACGCCTTCTTAACAACCCTATCAACCTGGGTGGCAGCTTTGAGGGTTCTGGGGACATGGATCCCAAGATCCATCTGTTCTTCCACATTGCCAAGAGTCCTGCCTTTAACCCTGTATTCTGCATTCAAATTTGACCTTCCAGAATGAATGACCTCACACTTTTCCAGGTTGAACTCCGTCTGCCACTTATCAGCCCAGTTCTGCATCCTGTCAATGTCTTGTTGCAACCTACAACAACCCTCTACACTATCCACAACTCCACTAACCTTTGTGTCATCGGCAAACTTACTAACCCCCTCTTCCACTTCCTCATCCGAATCACTTATAAAAATCACAAAGAGCAGAGGCTCCAGAACGGATCCCTGCGGAACACCACTGGTCACCAAGCTCCAGGCTGAATACTTTCCATTAACCACCACCCTCTGTCTTCTGTAGGGCAGCCAAATCAGAATCCAGACAGACAGGTTTCCCTGCATCCCATCCCTCCTTACTTTTTGAATGAGTATACCATGGGGAACCTTAACAAACGTCTTGCTAAAATCCATGTACATCACTTCCACTGCTCTACCTTCACCAACGCGTTTTGTCACGTTCTCAAATAATTCAATAAGGTTTGTAAGGCATAACCTGCCCCTCACAAAGGCATGCTGAATATCTCTATCAAACTATAGTTTTCCAAGTAATCATAAATCCTGTCTCTTAGAATCCTCAGCAATACTTTGCACACCACAGACATAAGACTGACTGGTCTGTAATTCCCAAGATTATCCCTATTCCCTTTCTTGAACAATGGAATAAATGTTTCACCCTCCAATCATTTGGTATTATTCTAGTGGACAGGATGCAAAGATCATCGTCAAAGGCGCAGCAATCGTTGCCCTCACTTCCAGTAATAACTTAGGGTATATCCCGCTCAGCCCAGGGGATTTATCTATCCTTACGTTTTTCAAACTTTTCAGCACATCCACCTTCCTAACATCAACCTGTTCTAGCACATCAGTTCTGTTTCACTCTGTCCTCAGAAACATCAAGGTCCCTATTGTGAGCAGTTTTTCTCCTTTATTTAAGCAAGTATATTATTTCACTGGACGCAGTTCAGAGGTTCACTAGGATGATCCCTGGTATGGAGGTTTTGTCTTATGAGCAAAGACTCATCAAGTTGGGACTCTACTCACTGGAGTTTAGAAGAATGACCAGTGAAATATATAGGATTCTTCTGCAGCTTTACAGGGTAAATTCTGAAAGGATGTTTCCCTTCAGGAGAAAGTCTAGATCCAGATAGTATAGTCTCAGAATAAAAAGCATCAATTTAAGACTGAGATGAAGATGAATTTCTTCTCTCAGTGTGTTGTGAATCTTTGGAATTCCTTGCCACAGAAAGCTGTGAGGGCAGAGTCCTTGTGTACATTTTAGGCTGAGATAGATTTGTGACCAATAGGGGAATTAAAGGTTATGGGGAAATGTAAGAAAGTGAATGTGAGGAATGATCCAGTTGAATGGCAGAGCAGACTTGAGGAGCCGAACACCCTACTCCTGTTCATATTTCTCATGATCTTAACATTCTCTGACACATTGAAAACTTTTTGACAGCAATATAATGTGGAGAAAAATGAGATTCTGCACTTAGGGAGGAAGAATAGAGGAGCTGAATATTACTTAAATGTAGAAAGACTGCAGAAAGCTACAGACCAGAGGGATTTGGCAGTCCTTGTGTATGAATCACAAAAAGCTATCATACAGGTTCAACAGATAAGCTTCTTAGAGGACTTGACAGAGTAGATACGGAGACGTTGTTTCCCCTTATGAAAGAATCTAGGACCAGAGGGCATAATCTTTGAATAAGGGGTCACACATGTAAGACTGAAGTGAAGAAGAATTTCTTCTCTTAGAGGGTTGTCAATCTGTAGAACTCTTTGCCACATAGGAGAAAGTGAGGACTGCAGATACTGGAGTCAAAGAGTGTGGCGCTGGAAGAGCACAGCTGGTTAGGCAGCAAGATCCTCTTTTTTTTATTCATTTGTGGGGCTTGCATGTCACTGGCTGGCCAGCATTGATAGCCCATTCCTATTTGCCCTTGAGAAGGTGGTGGTGAGTTGCCTTCTTGAATCACTGCAGTCCACTTGCTGTGGGGTTGACCCACAATGTCGATAGGGAGGGAATTCCTCGGATTCCTGCTCCTCGGATGCTGTCTGACCAGCTGTGCTTTTCCAGCACCACACTTTTTGACTCTTTACTATATAGGGCTATTAAAGCTGACTAATTAAGGCTGGGATAGACAGATTTTTAAATTTAGAATGAATCAAGAGTTATGGAGAAAAGGCAGGAAAATGGATTTGAGCATTATCAGGTCAGCACTGTATGGCAGATAAGACTTGATGGACTGAATGGCCTACTTCTGCTCTTATGTCTTATGGTCTTAAAATAATATTTGAAAATTTACATTGAGCCCATACCTTGATAAATGTGTATAACTACTCAGAGCATTCAAGTCAATTTCAAAGACACTGTGACTAAAAATGTATTCAGGCCTGACTTTTTCAAGATTCTTTTTCTCTCTAGTGGGTTTTATTACACATTATATGAAAAAGGTACAAAGAGTTCTAACGTGTTCTTTCTAAATCATGTTAAAAGTTAACTGAGACAAAAGCTAGGGATCTTGCTGCATCAACAGAAGATTGTGAACTTCTCATTTTGCAAGTTAGATGCACATTTCCAGGAATCACTCAATGTTGACGATGAGCTTCATCTGCACCTTTAATAATTAGTTACCAAATTTGCTTTCTTGCAGACTGATTGAATCCATCAGGGACAATTCACAGCATTAAAAAATTATTATAGTACAGAAGAAAGCCATTTGGCCCATCATGTCTACACAGGCTCGTCATAATTTAGTACCATTTTCCTGCCTTTTCTATGTAACTATACACACCATTTCTATTCAAATAACCATTTGATGCCTTTGTGAATACCTTGATAGAACTGCCTTAGCTACACTTACAGACAATTCATTCCAATTAAGTACTGACTATGATAAACATTTGTTTTTCCTCACCTGTCATTTTCTTCTTTTTTCAAATTTCTTTAAATCTGTGCCCTCTCGCTTGCGATCTTTTTATGAGTAGGAACAGCTTTTTTCCTTTTTAGTCAGTCCAGACTGTCATATGATTTTGAAATCTTTGAACAAATTTCCTCTTAGTCTCTCCTCTCCAAGGAAACAAAGTTCCTGATCTCTGGAACCATGATGCAAACTGCTTCTACTCTCTCCAATGCATTCACATCCTCTGTGAAGTGTGGCACCAGAATGATACAAAATACTCCAGCTGGAATCTAACTAGTAGCTTAGAGAAGTACAGCATAACTTGCTTGTTGTTGTACTCCATCCTTCTACCAATGAATGACCATTCCATCAACTTGTCGATATCCTTTTGAAGTTCTGGGACTTGTGTTTGGTCAATTGAATCACAAGGGCTGTAGTGTGAGCTTTAAATTAATTAGAGAGAGGAAATGTATGCTTACAGAACAAAAAAGATTTGATAGCAATATTGGACAGGAATTTTCAAAAGTTGATTGGGAGAAGTTGTAAAGGGACCTGACTGGCAAATGTGAGACAACAAGAGTTCTTGTTCATGTGAAGGGCAAGGCTGGTAGGGGTAGGGAATTGTGGATGACTAGAGTTTGAGGCTCTAGTCAAGAAAAAGGAGGCATATGTCAGGTATAGGCAGCTGGAATCAAGTGAATCCCTTGAGGAGAATAGAGGTGATTAGTATACTTAAGAGGGAAACCAGGAGGTCAAAAATGGGATATAAAATATCTTTGGCAAATAGGGTTAAAGAGGAAACAAAAATGTTCCATAATGTGGGCGGCACGGTGGTTAGCACTGCTGCCTCACAGCGCCAGAGACCCGGGTTCAATTCCCGCCTCAGGCGACTGACTGTGTGGAGTTTGCACGTTCTCCCCATGTCTGTGTGGGTGTGCTCCGGTTTCCTCCCACAGTCCAAAGATGTGCAGGTCAGGTGAATTGGCCATGCTAAATTGCCCGTAGTGTTAGGTAAGGGGTAAATGTAGGGGTATGGGTGGGTTGCACTTCGGTGGGTCGGTGTGGACTTGTTGGGCCGAAGGGCCTGTTTCCACACTGTAATGTAATCTAATCTAATCAAAATACAAAGGGCAAAAGAATAACTAGGGAGAGAATAGGGTCCTTCACGATCAACAAGGTTGCCTCGGTGTGGAACCACAGGAAATGGTTGTGATAATAACAAATATTTTAACAAATATTTTGAGAGAGTATTCACTATGGAAAAAGACATGGAAGCTAGGAAATTTAGGGAAATAAATAATCATGTCTTGAAAGGAGTCCACATTACAAAAGAGGAGGTACTGGAGGACTTAAAATGCTAAATGGACTTCAGCAAGGCCTTTGACAAGGTTCCGCATGCTTGATAGGTTAGTAAGATTATATAAAATGGGTTCCAGGGAGAGCTAGCCAATTGGATACAAAATTGGCTTCACAGTAGGAGACAGAGGGTGGTGGAAGAAGGTTGTTTTTCTGACTAGAAACCTATGATAGGCGGTGTGCTGCAAAGACCAGTGTTGGTTCCACTGTTGTTGGTCATTTATATAAACAATTTGGATGAGAATATAGGAGCCAATTGTTTGCAGCTGACACCAAAATTAGTGATATAGTGGACAATGAAGAAGGTTATCTTAGAGTACAATGAGATCTTGATCAGCTGGGCCAATGGGCCAAGGAGTGGCAGATGGAGTTTAATTAATTTAATAAATGTGAGGTGTTACATTTTGGCAAAACAAACCAGGGAAGGACTTGCACAGATAATGGTAGAACCTTAGGGAGTGATGTCAAACAGATGTACATCGTTCCTTGAAAGTGGAGTCACAGATAGACAGTGTGGTGAAAAAGACTTCATTGGTCAAAGAATTGAGTGTATGAGTTTGGGACTTCATGTTGTGGCTCTATTAGACATTGGAATACTGTGTACAATTCTGGTCACCCTGCTATAGGATGGATGATATTGGACTGGAAAGGGTGCAAAAAGATTTGCAATGATGTAACCTAAACTGGAGGTTTGAATATAGGGAGAAGCTGGATAGGCAGGGACTTTCCTCTTTGGAATGTAGGAGGTTGAGGCGTGACCTTATAGAGGTTTATAAAGTCATGAGAGGCATAGATAAGTGGAATAGCCAATGATAGGGGAGTTCAAAACTAGAGGGCATAGGTTTCAGGTGAGAGGGGAAAGATTTAAAAGTAGTAACTTCTTCACACAGATTGTGGTACGTATATAAAACGAACTGGTGGAGGAAGTGGTAGAAATGAGTACAATTACAACATTTAAACGACATTTGGACAGATCCACGAAAGGTATGTTTTAGAGGGATATGGGCTAAAAGCAGGCAAATGGGACTAGTTTGGTTTTGGAAACCTGGTAGGCACAGACAAGTTGGACCTAAGGGTCAGATTCTGTGCTGTGCGATTCTATGACTCATTACAGCTTTTGAACTATGAAACCCAACAGAAGACAGGAAGGGATAGCATATATGAACATAGAAAAATAGGATCAAAGGGGGAAAAGTTGTAACAAGATTAATAGCTCTTAACTTGAATGCATGCAATATTCAGATCAAATGAATTAATGCACAAATAGAGGTTAAAAGGTATGATCTTGTAACCATTATAGAGACTGCTTACAAGGAGATCAGAGCCGGGAACTAAATATTTAGGAGTGTAACTTTTCGAAAGAACAGGCAAGGAAAGGATAGATTTGTTAGTATGGGATCGAATAAATACAATTACATAAATGATCCTCAAGCTGAAGATGTCATGGAAAGAATGGATATTGAGGAACTTTGGTGGACAGATTTTTTTTTCAATTTCTAGTAGAGTCCCAAAAGACAAGGTCATAAAGGTGTAAAAAAAGAGAAGATTGTATCAATGTTACATTTACTTGTAAATGTTGCTTTGGTATGGATAACATTTGTTGACAAGGCAATGTTTTCTTGGTAATTATCCACCCTCAGATGAAGATTACACCATCGTAACACCAGCTGTCAACCTGCTTATAATTTATTTCCTACAATGTAGTGCACATTTAATTTTAGATGTGCTGTTTTTATGATTCACATTTAATCTTCTTTGTGTCTTATTCATCCCATATTTTGAACATGTTTTATCAAACTGCGCCAACATAGTTATACTGCAGGTCTGATCCCGAAGTTATCTGTATATTGTGTAAGTAACTATGTAAATATGGCACCAAATTTGTTGTAAAACATAAATGATACCAAAAATAGTACAGTGTGATGGAGCATGATCATTGCCGTTAGCTCTAATCATTCCGTAATATTTTTCCAATTGGAGTATCAGATGAAGCTAACACAATGGCCCAGATATCAATGAGGCTCCATGTTGTGCATCAAAATCAGTCAATTTAATTATTTGTATGATCAATCTTTAATTTCAGTAGGCATTTCTTTTGAAGTCATGTTTAGCACAATGAATGCACACATAGTTTCCAAGAAAATTTGTAACAAATTTATTCATCCACAGTGGCACTCTGAACGTGGTAGAAATCTACCTGCCTTTTCTCTTTATCTTGACATCCTTATCAAATATAAATGTATTGATCTTAATGTTGAAAATGTCAATTGCCCAACATTGCCAACCTTTTAGGTAGAGGCTTAGATTTATATTACTTTTATTTGAAGATGTACTTCCTGATTTCAATTCTAATTGCCTTAGGTTCTAGTTTTAAGATTTTAGCCTGATGTTCTGGATTCCCATTATAAACTCAAGGTCATTGACCAGAATCATGAACTTTGATTCTTTCTCCACTGATCAAGGTCAGGAGGGGCATTTGTATCTTGGCACTTAGTGAAGGTGATATAATCATGGATGGGGCCTGCAGAAATGGCAGAATGTTCAAAGGTAACGGGGCACCAGGAATGACAAGAAGGGACATATGAAGGATAATTTGGGGACTGTGATGGATGACAGGGGGCGGGTCAAATATATCAGTCCTCACAGCAAACATATTTTCCCAAGGAAGCCACTGTCACAGGTGCTGCATCCAAACTGGCAGGATATTTTCTCTTTGTGTGCAGGCATACTGTTTAGAATTTTACCTGGTTGAAAGGATATTCCATGAATCATGACTTCAGTGGCAGGTGCACCATGTTTTGCTGTGTTCCACTCAAAATGATCTGGCATCACTTCAGAAATTCATGGAGCCCCATTCCAATGAGATTGTGTAATGGTGTGAATTCATTGGCATCTCATGATTTCTGAGACATATACTTTCATCCTTTAGGAGCCTAGCTGGCAGAGGACTGGAACCTCTAATTTCCAACTGCAAGGTCATGACAGATAAGCAAAGGGTGTAGAGGTGGGCGAAGGAGGGTTTGTTGGCATGTCAATCATACCAGGCCAACTCTACAACAGTTGTGCTTAAACCTCACTGACTATCATGGATGAGAAGGTGCACAGACATTCTTTAAACACTCTGGGTGATGCGCAATGTCTCGATGCACTTTAAATGTTTGGTTATAAGCAACCTTCCTCTAGTGTCACATAGTTTCAGGTACCATCACAGTGAGCATTCTGGCTGAGCAGAAAACTAGGGGAAGCAAATATGCCAGGTGAAAGGTTTAGCACCGCCATCAAGAGAAGGCAAACCTCAAAGAGAATGATGATATGTGTCTGTTTTCACAGATTGAAAAAGACAATAATATGGCACAGCCCAACCCTCCCCTTCTGATTATTGTGTAGCTGAGGAGGAACCAGTGCAGAAGGATAGAGGAGCAGCAACTGCTGCAGACCAGACAGCAGAGACACAAGATCCAAACAAGTAGGGGTCGTATTGACAGTAAGTATAGGCTAGAAATTAAATCAACATGTGATTCTGCAGCTATTCTAGCTGACAGAGAAACAGTACAGCAAGTGCCTCAGGATGTCCCAGATGGTGGTGTCCTAAATATATCAAGTGTGCCCATATGATCTTGGTGGCAATCCCATTCCAGTTGCCATGAAGAAAACCACAGCCCTTAACTTATTTTCAGTGGCTCATTCTAGGCTTCCACTGGGAATTTATGCTGAATTTCCCAGTCAGCCACTCATACGAGATTGATGCTGTACTCTGAACAGCTCAGACTTTTGTAAAGTGATCCAAGATACTGAGAGCCAGGACATTGAGGTTTGTTGCAAAGCTTGGTTTCCCGCCTGTGGAAAATGAAGTAGGTTGCACACACACTGCCACCAGAGCAGGCTAGGAACTGCCAGCTGTCTCTGTGAACAGAAAAGGCTTCGACTCCCTTATTGTGCAACTGGTATGTGACTACACGAGCTAAATATTTCAGATTTGCTGTTGCTATGCAGGGAGCTCTCATAACTCCCACACTCTAGAGCACTTAGAGGCTGCTGAAGTTTTTAATGTCTATTATTGGTTGAAAGGTTGTCTGTTGGGAGACAAGGGCTACCTCCAGAAGACCTGGGTGCTTACATCATTAAGGAATCCTCTGACCGCTACTGAGAAGTGATACAATGTGGCACATGCTACCGTTGAGCAGACAGGAGAACTGATCAGAATGAGATTCAGATGCTTGGGTCACTCAGGTAGTGTACTGCAGAATACTCCAGAAAGAATTTTCCACCTCATCATGGTGTGTTGTGCTCTCCATACCTCACAAACAAAGGGAGATTTTGCAAAAAGAAAGAAATGAAGGATGAAGAGGTTTGCTTCAATGAGGAAAGGGAAGGTGATGGTCATAATGTGGGCTAGGAAAGCACTGACAGACAGAAAGAAGCCAGAGCAATTGACAAGCTAATGATGGCTGTTGAATGGAAAAGCAATACTGTCCTTATTTGCTCCCTGTTGACATGTAAGTGTTGCCATTAAACATTCATTTTAGGCAGTTATCTTACAGACAGTTTTAATAAAAATATGTAGATGCATGATTGTACTCATTCAACCCATAACATTGGTTGATGTGATGCTGAGAGAGTTGAGGAGCTCCAGCAGAAGCACAGCTACAAAAAGAGGAACAGAGAAATGTTCAAAGCTGCTAAATATCACTGAAAAAGAAAAGTACATAAACAGGCCACAGCTGAATCACTTGGTGATTGACTCAATGACTGTAAACTTTCCTCTCCCAGCTCCATTCAAGATAAAAGATGTTATGTAACAGTACTTACAGTTTTCCAGCTTGCATTTGTAAAACTGAGATAGCAATAGATTTTCTTCACGAAGCAGGCCTGCTTCAAATAATTACACTTTTATCACTGTGAGTGTGAGACTTTACAAAGTGTACTCTGCCTTAAACTACTACAAAGAATAGAAAAACACAGACCACAGTAATTCTGAATGTTTTCATGCTTTGAAACCTAAGTGAGTGTAACTTATGAAAGGTATGTGTCCAACATTAGGCTCAAGTGAAAAAAAGTCCATTGATCAGTATTTGACTGCATTAACACAGCTAACAGAATCCTGTACATTTCAACACTAGATGATGAAGTAGTAAAGGTAAAGTTAAAAATCACACAACACCAGGTTATTGTCCAATAGGTTTATTTGGAAACATTAGTTTTCAAAATGCTGCTCCTTCATCAGGTGGTTGTGGAGCAGGACTACAACACACAGAATTTATAGCAAAATGTATAGCTATAAATTCTATGTCTTATGGTCCTGCTCCACAACCACCTGATGAAGAAGTAGTGCAAAAGCTAGTGCTTCCAAATAAATTGCTGGACTAAAACATGGTGTTGTGTGATTTTTAACTTTGTCCACCCCAGTCCAACACCGGCTCCTCCAAATCATAATAAAGACAAGATTGTCTTCAACGTAAAAGATGCTGCAACAAAACTTACGCTGAAAAGTGGTAAGTAACGCTCACGCCACACAAATGGCAGGCAATAACTATCTCCAACAAAAAGAATCCAACCATCAACCTATGACATTAAATGGCATTACCCTGAATCCTCCACTATCAACAGTCTGATGGTTACCCTAGACCAGAAATTAAACTTAGCGAACCATATACATACAGTGGCAACAAGAATAGGTCAGAGACCAGGATTACTGCTCAACTCCCACCTCATCCTAGTTTCAAACTTCCAGTCCCCTTGACTTGTCCGGACTTGTCCGACCTGCCTAGCTCCTTTTCCACCTATCCACTCCACCCTCTCCTCCCTGACCTATCACCTTCATCTCCTCCCCCACTCACCCATTGTACTCTATGCTACTCTCTCCCCACCCCCACCCTCCCCTAGCTTATCTCTCCACGCTTCAGGCTCTCTGCCTTTATTCCTGATGAAGGGCTTTTGCCCGAAATGTCGATTTTGCTGAAGCTCCTCGATGCTGCCTGAATTGCTGTGCTCTTCCAGCACCATTGATCCAGAATCTGGTTTCCAGCATCTGCAGTTATTGTTTTTACCTTCCGGACTCCCCAAAGCCTGCCAACCATTTACAAAGTAGACAGGCAGGAGGTTGGAAGAACACAGCAAGCCAGGCAGCATCAGGAGGTGGAAAAATCAACGGTTTGTGTATAATCCTTCTTCAGGACTGGGGGGTGGGTGGAGGGGGAGCTGTAGATAAAGGGGGTGGCTGGGACAGGGTGTGAAGTGGGGATAGGTGAAGACAGGTAGAGGGTATGACCTGGTTGGTCAATAGGAGGAATTAATCCAGTTGGTGACGGAGGAGTGGAAAGGATGGGGAGTGGCTGGGAAAGGAGTCGGGGGATGGAAAGGCACAAGTCAGGAGTGTGATAGAATATTTGTTTGGATGACCACAGCTTCAACAAAATTTAAGACACCATCCAAGACAAAGCAGCTCACTTGATTGGCACCATATCCACAAACTAGGGGATTCTTTGTTGGTTACTTTTCCTTCACTTAGTAATAAATTCATCTGATCTGACATGGTGTAGGATTTGCAAATCATGAGCCTGAGATCCCCAGACACAGCTTAACTAAACACAATATAGACCTTGCTTTTATTTTATCCTCCCTCCTACTTGACTTATACCTCAGATGGAGTCTTGTGTACAGTTCTTGTTGAGACTCTTCATGAAATGACTTCTCTATGACTCTTAAGTTATACCGGACTTGAAATGTTAACTGTATTTCTTTCTACAGATACAGACAGACCTGCTAAGTTTTGCCAGAATTATCTGTGTTTCCAACATCAGGTTTCCAACATCCACAGTATTTTATTTTTATTCACCATTGGTCCCTCTGCTTCTGGAACAACTCCACTCTCCCTGCTCCTTTTAACCTCTGCTGCTGATCCTGAGTCCAACAGAACTCTGCTGCCAGTTTGTCTGCTTGCAGATCCTAATCTTGTCAGCTCCTCTCAGGCTTCCTTGACCTATTTCAAGATTTCCTGAAGGGATATCCTTCATTCCAGTGTGAACTATTTTCCAGAATGCTACTCTGTTAATGTCACAGAATTGAAGCTGATGGTGAAAAACCTGACCATTTCATATTGCAGTGTGATGGCATCTCAAGGTCAGCAATAGTTGTGTGTCTATCACTCATTTGGTAGTATTCTCATCTCTGAGTCAGAGTTACTGCATTCAAGTTCCACAAGAAACTTTAGCACAAACAAAAAAAAATCAGGATTTGGAGATGCCGGTGCTGGACTGGGGTTTACAAAGTTACAAATCACACAACATCAGATTATAGAGGAGAAAGTGAGGACTGCAAATGCTGGAGATCAGAGCTGAAAATGTGTTGCTGGAAAAGCGCAGCAGGTCAGGCAGCATCCAAGGAAAAGGAGAATCGACGTTCCGGGCATAAGCCCTTCTTCAGGAATTCCTGAAGAAGGGCTTATGCCCGAAACGTCGATTCTCCTGTTCCTTGGATGCTGCCTGACCTGCTGCGCTTTTCCAGCAACACAACATCAGATTATAGTCCAACAAGTTTAAATGGAAGCACTAGCTTTCGGAGCGCCGCTCTTCCATCAGGTGGTTGAGGAGTGCACAATTGTAAGACACAGAATTTATTGCAAAAGTTTACAGTGTGATGTAACTGAAATTATTCATTGAAAAATAACTTGATCGTTTGTTAAGTCTCTCATTCTGTTAGAATGATCCATGATAGTTTCACTTCTTTCATATGTAAATCACAAAACGTTTTTAAAAAGTTACATTCTCAGGTTAACTGTACCAATTGGTGTCAGCGCAGATAAGATGTTGAGATATTGAAGGTGTTAGCCCCCTGTGTTCCCTGTCTGTGCCATAATGTTTAGACTGATTCTAATCTAAAAAGAGAGTTAACAGAGTTTTACATGGATTCATGCAGTTTTTGAGCAAAGTACAATGCAACTTTGCAAGTACAAATTCACCCCACAAACTTATATGTATATGTGTGCATGTGTGTGTGTGTCTGGGGTGGGGGTTTGTGAATGTCTGTGAGAGAGAGTGTATATGTGTGTGTGTGAGTGTAAAGTGATCTAAGTCTATGAGAGGGTGCATGTGTGAGTGTGTGTGTGCATGCGTGCATACGTGTGCCTGTGTGTGTGTGTATAGTGCAATGGTGGTCACCTGTAGTTGGCTCTTTAATTTCGCTGACATTGAGGGAGAGATTGTTATATTTGCACCACATCAACAAGCACTCTTATTCCTATATTTTGTCTTGTCATTGTTTAATATTCGGCTTACAAAGGTGGTGTCACCAATGAACTTGTAAATGGAGTTTGTGCGAAATTTGGCCACACAATCATGGATGTACAGGGAGTAAAGTAGGTTGCCAAGTACACATCCTTGCTGGTGGTGCTAGTGTTGAGGATAGTCATGGAGGAG
Organism: Chiloscyllium plagiosum; assembly: GCF_037043375.1. Taxonomy (NCBI): domain Eukaryota; kingdom Metazoa; phylum Chordata; class Chondrichthyes; order Orectolobiformes; family Hemiscylliidae; genus Chiloscyllium; species Chiloscyllium plagiosum. Next base: position 128,037,586 of record NW_028270142.1, on the reverse strand, counting down.
GCACTGTTGTCTATCTTCATTGATTGTGGTCTGTGGGTTAGGAAGTTGAGGATTGAGTTGCAGAGGACAGAGCAGAGCAGAGACGTAGGTCTCGCAGTTTGGAGATTAATTTGGTTGGAATTATAGTATTGAAGGTGGAGCTGTAGTCAATAAGAAGCCTGACATAGGTATCTTTATTATCCAGATGTGCCAGGGATGAGTGTAGGGTTAGGGAAATGGAGTCTGCCAGGAGTCTTTTTCACCAGTAGGCAAATTGCAAGGAGTCGAGGCAGGCTGGAAGTTGAAGTGAACCATGACCAACCTCTTGAAGCACTTCATATTAGGGAGGTCAATTGCATGTGTTTTCTTTGCACTGGGATGCCGGTAGTTTTCTTGTTGCAAAGAGAGGTTAAAGATGTTAGCGAATACTCCCACCAGTTGGTCTGTACAGGATCTGAGTGTATGGCTGAGGACTCTATCTGGGCCAGTTGCTTTCCTTGGGTTCACTCTTGAGAAGGCCCATCTGATGTCTGCAGTGGTGACTGAGGGAACAGGTACATTGGAGACTATTGGGTCTAGGGACACCATTTCACTGACCTTTTGTTCAAACCCAAGCAAAAAAGCATTCAGTGCATCAGAGAGGGACGTATTTTTGGCTGCTATACTGTTCTGCTTCACTTTATAGCCCGTCATGTCATGTAGGCCTTGCCAGAGGCGATGGGTCTCCATGTGGTTAGTTTGGCATCTCTAATAGCCATGTGAAGGTCATATCGAGATTTCCTGTAAAAGTCCAATCATCTCACTTGCCTACTAGTCTTCAGTAGGCAATGGATTTCCTGGTTCATGCATGGTTTCTGGTTGGGGAACATATAGATTGATTTCTTTGGCATGCAGTCATCCACACACTTGCTGATGAAGTCTATGACAGTGGTGGCATACTCATCTAGGCTGGCTGCTGAATTCATGAATATGGATCAGTCCAACGATTCCAGGCAATGATTTGATTTGATTTATTATCACATTTACCCAATTACAGTGAAAAGCTTTGATTGTGAGAAGTACAGGCAGAATTCAGTAAGCAAGGACATACAGATCATAGGGAGCTTAAACAGAATGAGGCATACAAGTTACACTGCACAGGATGTGCATGAAGCAAGACCTAACATTAACAAGATCAACCTTATTTGAAGTTAGAGTCCATTCATCAGTTTAATAATGGCAGGGAAGAAGCTGTTCTTGACCTGATAGTGTAGGTGTTCAAGCTTCTATATCTTTTGTCTGATGGAAGAGGTTGCAGGATAGCGTTACTGGGTGGGAGGGTCTTTAATGATGTTGGCTGCCTTTATTAGCAACAAGAAGTGTAAACAGAGTCAATGGATGGAAAGTTGGCTCTTACAGTCCTGGGCAGAGCAGTTGTCATACCAGGCCACTATGCATCCAGATAGAATACTTTATATGGTGCGTCTGTAAAAGTAGGTGAGGGTCCTTAAGGACATGCTGAATTTCCTAAGGCACCTGAGGAAGAAGAGGCATTGTCACACCTATGTGGGAAGTCCAGGACAGGTTATTGGTTATTGTCATTCCTAGGAACTTGATACTTTCAACCCACTCAACCTCCCCTTTGTTGATGTAGATGGGGGCATGCTCTCCTCCTTTCTTTCTGAAGTCAATGATCAGTTGTTTTGTTTTGCCCACATTGAGAGAGAGGTTATTATCATTGTACCACAACACCAAGCCCTCTATCCCCTTTCAGTATTCTGACTCATCGTTGCTTGATATCTGACCTTGCAGTGTTGTCTGCAAACCTGTAGGTGGCGGTCATTTGAAATTTGACTACACAGTCGTGGGTGTACAGGGAGTACAGTAGGGGGCTCAGAATGCATCCTTTGAGGGCTGCAGTGTTGAGGGTTATCGTAGAAGAGATGCAGTTGTCTATCTTTACTGATTGCAGTCTATGGGTCAGGAAGTTGAGGATCCAGTTGCAGAGGATGGAACCGAGACCTAGGTCTCAAAATTTCGAGATCAGTCTGGAGGGGATAATGGGTTTGAAGAAAGAACTATAGTCAATGAGCAGGAGTCTGATGTAGGTGACGCAGAAGTAATCCAACAGAGTCTCTTCTGCTGTCTGAGACCAGTGCTGGTAAAAACAATGACTGCAGATGCTGGAAACCAGATTCTGGATCAGTGGTGCTGGAAGAGCACAGCAATTCAGGCAGCATCCGAAGACAGGCAAAATCGACGTTTCGGGCAAAAGCCCTTCCTGATGAAGGGCTTTTGCCCGAAACGTCGATTTTGCCTGTCTTCGGATGCTGCCTGAATTGCTGTGCTCTTCCAGCACCACTGATCCTGAGACCAGTGCTGTCCTACTTTCTCTTCTGGGTACTCATGTTTCAACTTCTGCTTGTAAGATGGGAGGAGGAACACGGCGTTGTGATCTGATTTTCCAAAGTGCAGATGCAGCATGGAGCAGTAGGCATCTTTGATGGTTGTGTGGCAATGGTCAAAGATATTCAGCCCTCTGGTGGGAAAGGAGGCATGTTGATGGTATTTTGGTAGCACCATCTTGAGGTTGGCCTGGTTGAATGACTGTAAACATGCGCTCTTGAGGAATAGTCAATGTTCAGCATTAAGAATTGAGGCTACTCCCACCCTACTGATTCACCTAAGAATGCTAAACAATTGAAATAAACATACTCCTGTCTCAACTGAAATGAGAGCCATTTCAGCATAGCCAATTATCAAGTTTAATTTGTTTACTGAAAAATTACGCAGTGCATTTGCCAACTGAGCCTTCTGGGGATCAGATAGATTACAATTTGCAACAGAATTTTAATCAACAGATGGTAAAAAGAGCAGGTGTTATTTCAACATATATGCACAGGAACAGGGCAGTAATTTTGTCATATTTAGAAGATGTGTGCAATTTATTTACAGAACTGTTCTGTTAGGAAGGAAGGAAGGAAGAAATCCTGTTGAGTTGTTTAATGGATTGCACTGCTATGAAACATATTGAATATTAATGCAGCTGGAGTAGTCAAAGCTATATAAAGCAAACAAAAGCCAAAGTTGCTGGAAAGCTCAGCAGGTCTGGCAGCATCTGTGAAGAGAAACTAAAGCTAAAATTTCAGTCTGGTGACCCTTCCTCAGAATCTGGTCTGAGGAATGGTCACCAGACCCAAAACATTAACTTTGATTTTTCTTCACAGATGCTGCCAGACCTGCTGAGCTTTTCCAGCAATGTCTGTTTTTATTTCTGATTTACAGTATCTGCAGTTTTTCCATTTTTATATAAAGCAAAACTAATTCAGAGGGAACAAAGTAAATTGATGAATTGAACATTATACTTCAATTCCCTGCTTTTGATTTGAAAGATTTGCAGTCCCAATAGGTAGCTTAAGTTCCTGAATTAATATATTATTCATGTTAGCTTCATCCACTATTTTCACTGTGGTTCATTTTTGCACTTTTGTTCCTACTGTAGCCATTATGTGTAGCTAATCTCAGTTTCCTCTTGTCAAAAGGCTGTTACCGCAAATGTCTGCTGTGGAGCCATAAAGGAAACCATTATCTTTGCTGGTCTTTCCAGCCGGATACAATGTGGTTGCAATGCAAAAAATATAATATACAAGGTAACTAAAAGTTACCTTTCCATACAAAAAAAATTAAGAAGTAACATTCGGATAAATTCTACATACACAGATAAGTAATGTTGATACAAAACAAATGCTTCACTCATTTCTCTTGGTTGGCTTCCCCTTCCCTATCTCAAATCCAGAGTTTGCAGACATTATGAATTGATACTTCCAAGAATCCTTTCAAGATTTCTTCCAAAAATGTTGACTGATAAAATTCACTTCACAGTTTCATTTAAGAACAATGTCAGACAGCTGACAGAGCAATTGAACTGCTTTCATGTACTGTAAATTGAATTATTATGAATTGACTCCCTTTTGGAAGATTATTTTTTTCCATATGCCTATTTTGTTTTTCTGGCTGAAGTTGGTCATCTCACAGCTGCAGAGGGCTGCTTTCTTGCACAAGTTATTGCAGTTCTTGGAATGTCAGAAGTTGATGATGTCCTGTATTAAGATGGTGTACCTGAGGGACTGGAGTCATTTTCTGATTTAGCCTTGAACAAAAACACAAATTACAATTATCTTTGCATTAAATACCCTGCTTTATATGTTGATGACCAGGTCACAATGAAAATAGTTAAATATGAAACTGGAAACTGAAAACAATGCTTTATAAGTTTTCAGTATCTGGAATTTAAGTATGATAAGTGCAATCGTATAACTGATATTGATATTGTATCCCTTTAGGCAAGTTGCATGAAATGAAATTTTTCATTTAAAGCATGATATTGACCCACAGTGGGTCCGGTAGGTTAAAGAGTAAGGTACTGAGCCCTTAATGGGTAACAAGACAGAGTCCAGAGAGATCACGGTAGGAAACCAGAGCACTAGGTGGTGTAAAGTACAGGAGTGGGAAAATGAGGGCTCATGAGAGATGATGGAGGGAGCAGGCCAGTTGCAGTGGAGGCACCAACTGAACAAATGACTACAACACATGCATCTGGTGCTGGCATTAGCTGGCAGGCACACACATACCAACAATTAGTGTCATTAGAATTTACAATACATACTGGTGAACACAGAGAAAGCTTTGATGACAAATGCAATAGTACCTGATTCCTGGATGATTGTCTTATGGAGTTACATTCTATCAGCCCATACTTCACAATTTCGTATTACACTGGATTATGCAAAGCACAACTTTGTATTGCACTGGATTATTTTCTTGTTAAATAAACATATGTGGCTTGTTATGACTGTGATAGAAGAAATACTTTCTCTAATTGTTTTATCAATGTGCGGGCCTTGAGGTCCATGTGCGGCAGTGACTTTACAAACCAATGTATGGCACACCGATTGGTTTGTCTGGAACCTAGGCCACACAGCTCAGAGGGAACGCTGGATATGAGTAATGTGCTGGTAATCCAATTCAACCACTCAACTCGTACAATACCAATAGTATAAATGAGTCCAGCACCAAAATGTCCAAATTTATACTGCTATCTGAAATCAAAGAGACTTCACCAGATATCTTTCCTAGACTGAAAACAATCAACTTATCACCAAAACAAACGGAAAAACTGGTTAACATCTAAACTATAGCCTGGAATTATAACTGTATCACCTCTTAATCCCAAGCAGAGATGATATTTAAAAAAGAAAAATCCCTGTTGGCCACTGTTCTGAAAGACAAAGGAAGTACTAATGAATTTGCACAGGGCACTGGGTTCCTTATTGAATTGCTGACAGCCATTGATCAATGGAAGATCTTCCAAACAATGCTTTAGTTGGTCAGTTCAGATGAAATCAAGTTGGATCCACATCTGGAGATAGTGGTCAAAGCTCAGCTTATCAGTTTCTGGGGTGTGGACACATTTTACTACATTCTCAAGCATTTCAACCAAGAAAGGAAGACTTTGGAGGTTGTTATTTTGGAGGTTTCTTCTTTTTTGACTCCCTAGAAAGGTTTCCTAGGTAACCCTCAGCAAAAGGGAACTCACAGTCTCTTCCAAAGCCATATTTTTCCAGCAATTAAGGATAATGAAAACTATCTCTTAGTTCTGCAACCACGTTGCTTGACTATCTTTCCACAATCATTTGGTTAGCTGTAATCAACAAGTGATCACAGCTCACATGAAAGTTTTGGCCACATTTCCAAGAAGACACATTGCTTTGAAGTTAAGCACCAAATTTCCAAATTTGCTTTATTATTAAATAGATATGAAAACATCCACAATATAAATACACAAAATTGTAGACTTCAGTCATTATATAAAACTTATACAGTTCTTTTCACCTTCTCAATCTCTAAACAATTCCAACATTGTTACAATGTTGATATAAATCAGCAATGATAATATCCTCCTCTGATATACAAACAATATTTATATTAAGAAGGCTGAATTGGTAAATTCCATGAAGACAATCTCTCATTTTGGTTACTTAAAGTCTCTAGAAGGACCAAGAGATTATGGATAGTGTATATTAATACATTTGCCCATAAGATCTGCTCTGCCATTCATAAGATCATAGCTGAACTGGTAATCCTCACTTTCACTTTCCTGCCTTTTCCCCATTATCCTTGATCCCCTTCCTGATTTAAAAAAAAAACTGTCTGTCTCAGCCTTGAATATACTTAAAGACTAAATCTTGATCACCCTTTGTGGTAAAGACTTAACACTGGTTCACTAGCTTCTGAGAAAGGAAATTTGTCCTCATCTCTGCCCCACTTGGGAGACTTCTTACTTTGAGACTGTGCTGTCTGATCCTAGACTCTTCCACAAGGGGACATAACTTTTGAGCATCTACACTATCAAGTCCCTTAAGAATCTTATTTGTTTCCATAAAAGTCGCCTCTCATTCTTCTAAATGTCAATGAGTACAGGCCCAAACTATTTAACCTCTCGTCATCAGCCAAACCCTCCCAAACTAGTGAATCTTCCTAGACTGCCTCCAATGCCTGTATATCTTTCCTTAAATAAGGAGACCAAAACTATTCATGGTATTCTAAGTGTGGTCGAACTAGTACCTTGTATAGTTTTAGCAAGACCTCACAATTTTTATATTCCATTGCTTTTGAAATAAAGCAGTAAGTAAAGGAATATTTTGAAATAAATTACCTGCTGAACTTATATGCAACATTTTGTAACTTATAGATGAGTACAGGAGTTGGGAGGTCATGTTGCGGCTGTACAGGACATTGGTTATGCCACTGTTGGAATATTATGTGCAATTCTGGTTTCCTTCCCATTGGAAAGATGTTGTGAAGCTTGAAAGGGTTCAGAAAATATTCACAAGGATGTTGCCAGGGTTGGAAGATTTGAGCTATAGGGAGACGCTGAACAGGCTGGGCTGTTTTCCCTGGAGCGTCGGAGGCTGAGAGGTGACCCTATAGAGGTTTACAAAATTATGAGGGGCATGGATAGCGTAAATAGGCAAAGTCTTTTCCCTGGGGTCGGGGAGTCCAGAACTAGAGGGCATAGGTTTAGGGTGAGAGGGGAAAGATGTAAAAGAGACCTAAGGGGCAACCTTTTCACTCAGAGGGTGGTATGTGTTTGGAATGAGCTGCCAGAGGAAGTGGTGGAGGCTGGTACAATTGCAACATTTAAGAGGCATTTGGATGGGTATATGAATGGGAAGAGTTTTGAGGGTTATGGGCCAGGTGCTGGCAGGTGGGACTAGATTGGTTTGGGATATCTGGTTGGCATGGACAGGTTGGACCGAAGGGTCTGTTTCCATGCTGTACATCTCCATGACGTTATGACTCTATGACTCCCAGCTCCTTTAGTACTCTAGCTTTCTGGAGTCTTTCTCCATTTAAGTAACATTCAGCTTCCCTGTTCTTCCTGCCGAAGTGCATAACCTCACATATTCCCATATTATATTCCATCTCCCAAGTTTTGCTTACTCACTCAACCTGTCTATATCCTCCTGTAGATTTTTTGGTTCATAGCCACCATGTTATAAGAGCTAGTAACAATCAGATTTTCTTGTAGAATTTTATTCTGATTTTAATTTAATTCCTTAAAGGTGATTATCTAGTAATATTATCACTAGACTATTAATTCAGAAACTCAGTGAATGTTCTGGGTTCAAATCTCACCATGGCAGATGATGAAATCTGAATTCAATAAAAAATATCTGGAATTATGAATTTACATGTATTTGGAAAAGCAAGGACTGATTAGGGATAGTCAACATGGCTTTGTGCTTGGGAAATCATGTCTCACAAACTTGATTGAGTTTTTTGAAGAAGTAACAAAGAAGATTGATGAGGGGAGAGCAATAGATGTGATTTATATGGACTTCAGTAAGGTGTTCGACAAGGTTCCCCATGGGAGACTGATTAGCAAGGTTAGATCTCATGGAATACAGGGAGAACTAGCCATTTCTATACAGAGCTGGCTCAAAGGTAGAAGACAGAGGGTGGTGGTGGAGGGTTGTTTTTCAGACTGGAGGCCTGTGACCAGTGGAGTGCCACAAGGATCGATACTGGGCCCTCTACTTTTTGTCATTTACATAAATGATTTGGATACGAGTATAACAGGTACAGTTAGTAAGTTTGCAGATGACACCAAGATTGGAGGTGTAGTGGACAGCGAAGAGGGTTACCTCAGATTACAACAGGATCTGGACCAGATGGGGCAATGGGCTGAGAAGTGGCAGATGGAGTTTAATTCAGATAAATGCGAGGTGCTGCATTTTGAGAAAGCAAATCTTAGCAGGACTTATACACTTAATGGTAAGGTCCTAGGGAGTGTTGCTGAACAAAGAGACCTTGGAGTACAGGTTCATAGCTCCTTGAAAGTGGAGTCGCAGGTAGATAGGCTAGTGAAGGCGGCGTTTGGTATGCTTTCCTTTATTGGTCAGAGTATTGAGTACAGGATTGGGAGATCATGTTGCGACAGTACAGGACATTGGTTAGACCACTGTTGGAATATTGCGTGTAATTCTGGTCTCCTTCCTATCAGAAAGATGTTGTGAAACTTGAAAGGGTTCAGAAACGATTTACAAGGATGTTGTCAGGGTTGGAGGATTTGAGCTACAGGGAGAGGCTGAACAGGCTGGGGCTGTTTTCCCTGGAGTGTCGGAAGTTGAGAGTTCACCTTATAGAGGTTTACAAACTCGTGAGAGGCATGGATATGATAAATAGACAAAGTCTTTTCCCTGGGGTGCGGTTGCCCAGAACTAGAGGGCATAGGTTTAGGGTGGTTCCAATAGAAGGAGCCCACAGTGCTAACACTATGGGTTAATTTGTAACATTAACTACAACTTTGAGACTAAAGGTGAACAGTACTGTGAGTGTACGACAATTGAATAAGATAGATGAGATATATTAAAAAATGTTGCCAACAGGAAAAGTAATGCTTTATTCATCAAGTGATATAGGTTTACCTATAACTGTGTTAAGGATACAAGAATTACTCAGATGTTTTTCCTGGGAAAAGACAAGGATTTAATAAACAGAATTAGTGGAGAGTATAAATCTGTTCCTTTATGAACAGTGAACTCAGTTTGTGACTAAATGTCCAGAACAGTTACAGAGGTTGTTCAGAAAATACCTGTAGATCAGATTGAGTTATTCCTAGGTTTGGTTTGGCAAAAGCAAGCTTCATTCATAATTACAGTCAGAAAGCAATTAAACTGGCATCTTTAATACTTCTACCAGTTTTTGAGAAACCATTCAGTAGCGTGAGGGTGTACTGAGTAGGACCATTGACAAAAACAGAAGTAGGACACAGTAAGTCCTTACTATTATGGATTGACAACTCAGTTCAGAGACACCATCCATTTGAGGACAATCACAGATAAAGTAACGGTGGAAAAATTATCTAATATTTTACTCATTGTAGACTAGCAATAGAAATCCGGTTGGAGTCATAGAGTCAGGGCGCCGTACAGCATGAAAGCAGACCCTTCGTCCAAATCTACTGACATATCCTTCTAAACCCTTCCTATTCATATTTCGATCCAGATGCCTTTTAAATGCTGTAATTGTACCAGCCTCCACTGCTTACTCTGGTAGCTCATTCTGTGTACACACCACCCTCTGTATGAAAAAGTTGCCCCTTAGCTCCTTTTTCAATCTTTCCTCTCTTACCATTAAACTGTGCCCTCTAATTTTTGATTCCCCTACTCTGGGGTACAGGCCTTGTAAATTTACCCTACCCATGCCCCTCATGATTTTATAAACCTTATAAGGTCACCCCTCAGCCTCTGACACTCCAGGGAAAATAGTCCCAGTCTATTCAGCCTCCTTATAACTCAAACCCTCCAACCCTGACAACATCCTTGTAAATCCTTCCTGAACTCTTTCAAGTTTCACAACATCCTATAGCAGGGAGACCATAACTGAACGCAGTCTTCCAAAATTGGCCTAACCAATGTCCTATATGGCTGCAACATGACCTCTCAACTCCTATAGTCAATGCACTGATCAGTAAAGGCAAGCATACCAAATGTCTTCTCTATTTCATCTATCAGTGACTCCACTTCCAAAGAACTATGAACCTGCACCCCAAGGTTTCTTTATTCAGCAATGCTTCCCAGTTATTGAGTAGACGTTACTTCATAGCATTGTTGATGACACCTTCCATCACTTTCCTGATGATTGAAAGTAAAACTAATGGGGTAATTGGCTGGATTGGACTTGTCCTGCTTGATGTGTACAGGACATAGCTGGACAATTTTTTCACATTGTTGGGTAGATGCCCATGTTGTAACTGTACTGGAAGAGCTTGGCTGGGATTGGAGGGGAGCAAGTTCTGGAGCACACGTCTTCAGTACTATTGCCGAAAAGTTGTCAGCACCTATAGCTTTTGCACTGTCCAGTGTTTCCAACCATTTCTTGATATCACATGGAGTGATTTGAATTGGCTGAAGAATACACTGGAGAAGGCCAAGATGGAACCACTTTTATGAACTCCAATAAAACCCATGGGTTTTCCACACAACATCCAGCATTCTGAATGTGTCCCATTTTATGATAGTGGAAACACAGGCTCTTGATTTTCAATTCCACCCTCAGCATCTTCCTTTCTGGTCTGATGAGGAATTCTGAGCCATTCCCAGCTGTCCCTTTATTTTCTTTCCTTTCACTCTCCCACCTTCTATCCTTCTTTGGGTTATAGGATGATGCAGAAAAAAGTTAATTTTTTCTGATGCTTCCATTAGTTTCTTTTTTTTTTCATTTTTGGTTTGGAACTGAGAGTTGAAGGTAACCCTTGAACTATGAGCAGCAGCTTGTTTTAAAAAAGAGAACAAATAAACTGATATTTGCTTATGAAGCTAGAACTGGAAGTTAATTGTAGGTCGATTCTTGTTTGAATCTTCGTTCCAGAGATGCATTATACTCAAACACTTTGAACATGTTTGCAAGTTAGCAGGGGCCTCATGGAGAGATAACTAGTCTAATAAAGAGAAACCAAAGTGGTTTTGAATTATGTTTAAGTTAGAAGGGTTGTGACTACCACTGTTGCAGGAAGGATGTTTGGTTGCTCCTCGGTTGTCCTCCCATTATCAATTTACTGAAAGTTCAGACAGCAAAATATCAGTTATAAGTATGAAGTTAATATTCTTCAAAACCTTCTCAAAGCTAGTACATGTATTAGCGTCTTCGAAAACCAGAACAGATACAATCCCATGTGCCTGTGATGTTATGGATTGTGGAGTCTGCTTAATTGAACTGACTGGAGCCATCTCATTTTTTTTTCTTTTGATTTAGTCCTTTATTGTGTCTGTTTTTCTGTCTGTCTTGTATGAGTGGCAGCTAGAATAAAAGAAAATTAGGTTTAAATTAGAGAGATAAATTAGATTACCTTATGGTTTAACTTTGCTCTACTATACCTACTGCATTATTAATAAATTGCTAATTTTAAAATTTAAACTATTTGGTATTTGGTAAGAATTATTCACAAAGTCTGGAACATGTTTATCAGAAGGTTTATTTAAGAACCATTGGGATCAATTTTGAGTGTCACTGTGTATTTTAATTTTATTGCATTGTGAATAATGACTAAGGTGTTAATTTGATTTGGCTGTCTATCTCTGTAATGGATCAGCTCCTAATCATCAGTTACCTCCACTTTCTGTCTTGCTGATGCAATCTTCAGGTCTTCAAGGTGAGTTCTAATTAGTGGAGGAAGTGATTTTTAAAAAAATGCTTTGAAGAAAATTATTTTACTGAGAACTTTATGCTTATAATTTATTTTTATTTATTCTTGAGACGTGGGTGTCGCTGGCTGGCCCATCCTTTGATGCCCTTGAGAAGGTGATGGTGAGCTGCATTTTTGAATTGCTGTTGTCCACATAGGGACTGACACAACTGAGTGGCTTGCTCGGCCATTTAGAGGGCACTTGAAAATCAACCATATTCCTTTGGGTTTGGAGTCACATGGAAGCCAGACCAGGTAAGGATGGCAAATTTCCTTCCCTGAAAGACATTCATGAGCCAGGCAATTGATAATGGTTTCATAGTCATCAGTAGATTCTTGATTCCAGATATTTTTATTGAGTTCACATTCCAACATCAGCTGTGGCAGAATTTGAAACTGTGTTCTTGACTAATAGTCTAGCGATAATGCCACTGGGCAATAGCCTTTCTCTAATTCCAATATCCAACAGTAAAAATGACTTATTTTTATTCGTTCAAATCCAATATTTGATAAGTAGCTGTTGGGATGTTTCCTTATGTTTTGAAACGTTTGCCTGTAGACCTCAGGAACTAACTTCAATGCATTAAGAATAGCCTTTTTATTGTGTCATGATCCATAGAAACTTCTTCTGAAATGATACATAAACTTCATGAGCTTCAGCTGTCAACCTGCTTTTCATGACTTGTGTCCAGTTTTCCTGTGGCCTCTTAATTTGTTTTGCTATTTTTTTTCAAAGAAAATAAAGAATACCTCCATATACTTTCTATTACAGGGGAAGGAGGGTTGAACAAATTTAAACCTCTTCTTATTGGACTTTGGGATAGGATCGGTTTTCACTCATTAGATCTTTCCTCTGCCTCTGAGATCTTATTGATTAGTTCCAGCATTTAAGCTGGTATTCTATTTTCTCACTCTCTTTCTCTAGTATGAACTATTATTTTCCTTTTTATTTCCACTGTTTTAAGGTCTTCTCTCAAGTTCAAGTTTTCTTTAAATTTCCACTTTGTTTTCTATTTTTGCTTTTTGGAATTCTATTTCTAACTACATTATTTTGTTTTTCATTTTCAAGTTCCTTTAATCATAACTAACTCTAAGACTCACTACTTGAGTACCTGGTCCCTATTCTATTCTACCATTCCCAAATGCTGTTCTAATACTATGATTATCTCTGCATTTTTAGTTTTTGCAGGAAATTCCACCTGTTATGTCCTTTACCAATTCCCTGAGTTCAGCATTAGTTAAATCTTGTAAACTGGTCAGCCTTATTTACTTCATCTGGAGAAATGCTTTGGCAACTCCTGGTGCAATTTTTGTTTCATAAATGAGAAATCTAGAATCTGACCTTTAATCCTTCACCAAATATTGTTATTCTACATCCAATGTTGCATTGTCCACATCCAATATCCTGGAGTATACCCCCCCCCCCCCAGAGCTACATTACAACTGTGATGGGAGTAATGTGCCCTACTACTTCACGTAATTAGTATAAATTTTTGATTCAATCACCAAAATACATTTTTTCCTTTTGTACTACTATCCAGAAGAAAGAGACTTTCACTGGGTTTCTTTAATCAGTTTAGTATAAAACAAAATTAATTCCTAAATGGTAAGAGTGGTTAACACCCATAACCTGGAATTAGAACTAAAACTATTTTAAATCCAAAACATCCACATTCATACAAAACAAAAGGTAACAACCACTTTTCAGTAAAAATATTTTAAAGAAATCAGTAGAAAAACAACTTTATTGCCAATAACCAAAATAAAAGATAGAATTTTGTAAATTTTCTTGGTCCACTGAGATGCCTGTTGATGAAATTGAATTGCTTACAGGTGCAAAGCAATGAAAAACATTCCAGACCAGGCTACAGATGGATGAAAATCAAGCTGATCTGTGGAGTGTGGCACAGCTCAACTTCTCACAGTATGTAAGATAGTCAAAATACTGAGGTATATAAACCTTATCAAGTTCCCAAGAAAGAATGAATTTAGTCCTCTTGACTAATATCTGGGAGTTGTGCCAAAATTGGTAAAGCTGTCCAACAGACGAATCAAGCAAGATGCTGACATTGTCATAGAAAACCATTGCTTCAGCAAAGTCCCAGACTCCTGGCTCCGGACTTTTCTGACCCATGAGTAACACAGGAGGTGGTAGAGCAGTGATAAACAGTTGAGAGGGAGTGGGTCTGGAAAGTCCTCAACATTGACTCCAGATGCTTTGATATTTCACAGCATAGGCAGAAGTGGAAACTGCAGATGATGGAGATTAGAGTCAAGAATAGAATGGTGCTGGAAAAGCACAACAGGTCAGGCAGCATCCCAGGAGCAGGAAAATTGACGTTTCAGGCAAAAGCCCTTCATCAGGAATGGTACACAGCATAGTTGAAACATGAATAATAGAAGTTCCTGCTGATTACGACCCTTCCCCATAACTTTAGGATCAGCTGAATCTACTTGGAAGAATGACTGTTGGTATCAAAGGCATGGAATATAGTCTGAAAGGGGTACTTCCATGTTCAATTCTGAAAGTAGTTCAGTTGCACGACTACTGACTGACCTGGCTGAGCCCTGAAGGACATAATTGCCAGACTCGGCCTCTGGCAGGTGGTGAGAAAACCAACATGAGGGAAAAACCTACTTAACCTCATTCTCAACACGCAGAACAAAGTAGCTTATTTGATTGACAGCCCATCCATCATTGTAAATACTTAGTTATAGAGGTCTGCAGCACAGAACAAGGCTCTTCAGCCCATGAAGTCTGTGCCAGCTAAAACAGCTACCTCCCCCCCCACCCTCCTATTTATCTCTCAGCCCTATCCCCCACCCTCCCACTTTCCTGATGAAGGGCTTATGCTCGAAACGTCGACTCTCCTGCTCCTCAGTTGCTGCCTGACCTACTGTGTTTTTCCAGCGCCACACTTTTCAACTCTGATCTCCAGCATCTGCAGTCCTCACTTTCTCCATAACCTTATATGCCTTGGTATCGCAAGTGTACATCTAAAAGCTTCTTAAATGCCTATACCACCTTTATAGGCAGTGAGTTCCAGATTCCTATTACCCTCTGGGTGTAAAAAGAGGTAAAGTCTCTTCCTCGTTACCCTGTCTATGCCACTCATAATTTTATACTAAAACGCTTTAGCCCAAATAACGTCCTGGTAAATCTCCCCGGCAGTGCAATCACATGCCTCCTAAATGCATTCTATATATATGATAAAATCCTGGAACATCCTCGCAAACAGTTTCAGAACCATAACAGCAGTTCATGAAAATACCTCATAACCACATTCTGAAGAGCAAGAAGGTTACAGACAATGAATGCTGGCTTTGCCTGCGACACCCTAGTTAAAAGCCACAAACATCTAATCTTGACTCAGATGAAGCTGAGGTGATTAGCTCAGATTTGATTCATTAAAATGTAACCACTTAAAAAGTAGTGAAACACTTTTTTCCATTATCTGCAAAGCAGAAACCCAAGTGAAACCCATGAAATTTAACTACTCATACTCTGAGAATGTTTTAATTTAATCTTAGAACCACAGAATGGTTAAACAGGGGATTATTCAGCCTGTCATTCTCACTGCTGGTTCTCTTCAAAAGCAACTTAGCTAGTTTCCCTCTCTAGCATTTTTCCTTTTGACTTGTGAATGTTTCTCTTCAGATTTTGAACTAACTTCTTTTTGAATTGACCCTGCCTTCAAAATACACATAGGCAATGAATTCCAGATCTGAACCACCCACTGTATAAAAAAGGTTCTTCTTCACGTCACCATTAGTTCTTTTGCCATTTGCCTTAAACCCCTGTGGTCTTCAACCATTCCACCAAAGGGAAGCCTCTCTCTCTGCACCATCCAGACTCCTTGTGATTTTGAGCACCTCCAACTGATCTCCTCTTAAACTTCTCTTCAAGAAAGTCAACTTAAATGACTCAATTTATCCTTGTAACTGAAGTCCCTCATTCCAGTAAGCATTCTCATGAATATTTTCTACATCCTTTCTAATACCATCACACCCTTCCTAAAATGTGTGATTAACACAGATGTAGGGCCAAATTTTGAGGTGCCAGTGCAGTTTATATGACACCAAGATAAGCTTCTTTTGCTTTCAGTCAGAGGCACCACACCCCTGGTGACTGGAAATGGACACAGTTGAGACCTTGCCAGTGATATTTTCTGTCCAAAAACATACTTTATTAATAAAATTTGTAAAGGAAAACATTTCAAAGGAATATTATAGGATTTGCAAGAAAATTCAACATACATGATTATAAGTGTGTGTCCAGAGAGCAAAACATTTTGAATTGCAAATTGCAATTCCATTTGCCAAGAGGTACGAGGGAGGAGCGGAGGACTGCTGGGAAGTTTTTAAGTGGGTGAGATGAAGGACAGGTTACACCTGAACTGGAGGGGCACAAATGTCCTGGCAGGGAGATTTGCTCATGTGATTCGGGAGGGTTTAAACTAGTTTGGCAGGGGGGTGGGTATCAGAGGCACATATCTGAGAGGGGGACAGTTGCAGATGAGGCAGTAACAGGATGTAATTAATCTATTGGGAAGGTTTCTCACGCAATGAAACAAAGGGCTGCTCGTGCACAGACTCTTGTGCATATGTGACCAGTTCGAATGGGCCTCGGGGCCGTGCGAGGCCATGCTCTTCGGGAACTGGGCCGACCAATCCTTCATTCCCTTCACTGTCAGGACTGACCACCTGGAGGTGCTGGGTATTTGGTTTGGAGGAGCTGGGGCGTGTGCCAACTCTTGGGGGAAGCGTATCAAGAAAGTGAGGCAGAAACTGAGCAGATGGAAGCTACAGGCACTCTGCATCACGGGTAAAAACCTGGTCATCAGGTGTGAAGCACTGTCAGTGTTGTTATATGTGGCACAAGTCTGGCCTATTCCCAGGACCTGTGCAATCGCAGTCACCCAGGCCATCTTCCATTTTATGTGGAGATCAAAGATGGCCAGGGTCAGAAGGGACTCGATGTACAAAGCTCTGGACAACGGGGGAAAAAACACACCAAATGCCACCCTCACCCTGATGGCCACCTTTGTGTGTGCCTGCATCAAGCTGTGCATGGATCCCCGGTACGCAAACACCAAGTGTCACTACATACGGAGGTTCTTCCTGTCCCTGGTGTTGCGAAGGATGGGCCTGGCCTCGCTGCTGCGGAACGTTCCGTATCACCTGTCCTTCATAGAGAAATTTATGAAGAAAACACCTTTGACCACAAGTCCATCAGGAAGTGGTCAGCACGCAGTGTCCTTGAGACCCTTTGGGAAAACGAGAGGACGGATCCTGTCGAGCGGTTCCATGAGCAGACTGTCAAAGTCATTTGGCAGAATGCCTCATCGCCAGAACTTTCCAACAAGCACCAAAACATGGCTTGGCTGGTGGTGAGAACGGCTCTGCTTATGAGACTCTCTTGCCGTACCACAAGCTGCCCTCGAAGCGGCTGCGGAAGGGTCGAGACTGTCACACACCTCCTTCTAGAATGTGCCTATGCAGAAGACGTCTGGAGAGGAATGCAGTGGTGTTTGTCGAGGTAAGTCCCGAGCAGCTCCGTGATGCAGAACTCTGTGCTCTACTGTCTGTTCCCCGGGACACACCAAGACAAACATCAACTGTGCCTGGAGGATCATCAACTCGGTCAATGACGCTCTTTGGTCTGTCAGAAACCTGTTGATCTTCCAGCTGAAGGAGCTGACCCCGACTGAGTGTTGCGGACTGGCACATTCCAAGGTCCAGGACTACGTGCTGAGGGACGCTGAAGGTTGGGGCAGTGGCCGCCAAGGCGCGGTGGGGAAAGACCATCATGTAACGTCTACCTGCCAAAGAACAGGGGGCCCATGCAGTAAGTGGGCTCCGCTGGCGCCTCAGCTAAACATATGGATATATGATTGGTAAACGTACAGACCTGTATATATAAATGATAAATTCTGATCTCTTTATGCAAAGAAATGGAATGTTTACGTATGTATGGCATGACCAATTGTACAGATCATCAAAATATTTTATGATTAAAGTATATTTTTGAAATTAAAAAAACAGTTAAAGTGTGTCTGCTTTAATACAAGGAGTGTAGGAAATAAAAATGATGAACTTAGAACATGGATCAGTACTTGGGGCTACGATGTTGTGGCCATAATGGAGACGTGGGTTTCACCGGGCAGGAATGGTTGCTTGATATTCCAGGGTTTAGAATATTTAAAAAGAACAGGGAGGGTGTAAAAAGAGGAGGGGGTGTAGCATTGCTAATCAGAGAGTGCATCACAGCTAAAGGAACGAAGGTTGTTGAGGAAGGTTTGTCTACTGAGTCAGTGTGGGTGGAAGTTAGGAACAGCAAGGGAACAGCCACCGCATTGGGGGTTTTCTACAGACCACCTAATAGCAGTAGAGAGATTGAAGAACTCATAGGTGGGCAGATTCTGGAAAAATGCAGATGTAGCAGGTTTGTTGTTATGGGTGATTTCAACTTTCCCAATATCGACTGGAATCTCCGAAGTGCAGATGGTTTGGATGGAGCCGTTTTTGTCAGGTGTGTTCAGGAGGGTTTCCTTACTCAGTATGTAGACAGACCGATGGGGGAAGAGGCCATTTTGGATTTGGTGCTCAGCAATGAGCCAGGACAGGTGTCAGATTTCACGGTGGAAGAACACTTTGGTGACAGTGATCACAACTGCCTCACATTTACCATAGCCTTGGAGAGTTAAAGGTGCAGTTACTGAGGGAAGATATTTAATTGGGGACAAGGAAATTATGACACTATCAGACAGGAGTTGGGAAGTACAGACTGGGAGCAATTGTTCCACAGAAAGGGCACAGCAGACACGTGGAGACTATTTAAGGAGCAGTTGCTGTGAGTGATGCACGAATTTGTTCCACTGAGACAGGTAAGAAGGGGTAAGATGAAGGAACCTTGGACGACGAGAACAGAGGACCTTCTCGTCAAAAGGAAGAAGGCAGCTTACAGAAGGTGGAGGAAACAAGGCTCTAGCACAGCTTTAGAGGATTACAGGCTAGCTAGAAAGGAGCTCCGAAATGGACTAAGGAAAGCCAGAAGGGGGCACGAGAAAGGCTTGGGAAGAAAGATTAGGGAGAACCCAAAGGCATTTTACTCATACATGGGGAATAAGAGAATGATCATGGAGAAGGTAGGGCTGATCAGAGATAGCGAAAGGAACTTGTGCGTGGAGTCTGAGCAGATAGGGGAAGCCCTAAATGAATTTTTTTGCTTCGGTTTTCACTAAGAAAAGGGACCTCGTTGTGAAGGAGAACTTTGAGGAGCTGGGATACAGGTTTGACCAGATCAAAATTGATGAAGTTGATGTGCTAAAGATTTTGGAAAACATTAAGATTGATAAGTCCTCAGGGCCAGACCAGATTTATCCTAGGCTGCTCCGGGAAGCGAGAAAGGAGATTGCTAAGCCACTGGTGAGGATCTTTGCCTCCTTACTCTCCACAGGAGTTGTACCGCTGGATTGGAAGGAGGCGAATGTTATTCCTCTTTTCAAGAAGTGTAATAGGGAAATCCCTGGCAATTACAGACCAGACAGTCTGAGGTCAGCAAAGTTTTGGAAAGAATTCTGAGGAATAGGATTTATGACTATTTGGCAAAGCATAGCGTGATTAAAGGCAGTCAGCATGGCTTTGTGAGGGGCAGGTCATGCCTCCCAAACCTTATTGAGTTCTTTGAGGAGGTGACAAGACAGGTCGACGAAGGTCGAGCAGTGGATATGGAGTATATGGACTTCAGCAAGGCATTTGATAAGATTCCCCATGGTATGCTCATTCATAAAGTCAGGAAATATGGGATACAGGGAGATTTTGCTATCTGGATTCAGAATTTGTTGGCTGACAGAAGGCAGAGAGTGGTTGTAGATGGAGAGTATTCTGCCTGGAGGTCAGTATTGAGTGGGGTCCTGCAGGGCTCTGTTCTTGGGCTTCTTCTCTTCGTAATTTTTATAAATTACTTGGACGAGGAGGTGGGTTAGTAAATTTGCAGGTGATACAAATGTTGGAGGTGTCGTCAATAGTATCGAGGGCTATTGCAGGCTGTAGCGCGACACAGACAGGATGCAGAGCTGGGCTGAGAAATGGCAGATGGAGTTCAACCTTGATAAATGGGAAGTGATGCATTTTGGAAGGTCGAACTCGAATGCTGAATATAGGATTAAAGACAGGATTCTTGATAGTGTGGAGGAACAGAGGGATCTGGGTGAGCAAGTACATAGATCCCGCAAAGTTGCCACCCAAGTAGATAGGGTTGTTAAGAAATCATATGGTGTTTTGACTTTCATTAACAGGGGGTCGAGTTTAAGAGCCGCGAGGTTTTGCTATAGCTCTACAAGTCCCTGGTGAGACCACATTTGGAATATTGTGTCCAGTTCTGGTCGCCCTACTGCAGGAAAGATACAGAGCATTGGAGAGGGTGCAGAGAAGGTTTACCAGGATGCTGCCTGGACTGGAGGGCTTGCCTTATGAAGAAAGGTTGAACATGTTCGGACTTTTCTCTCTGGAGAGGAGGAAGAGAGGAGACCTGATCGAGGTATACAAGATAATGAGAGGAATAGATAGAGTCAATAGCCAGAGGCCTTTGCCCAGGGCAGTATTGACGGTTACGAGGGGTCATAGTTTTAAGATATTAGGAGAAAGGTAGAGAGGGGACGTCAAAAGTAGGTTCTTCACGCAAAGAGTTGTGAATGCATGGAATGCATTGCCAGCGGTGGTGGTGGAAGCAGAGTCATTAGGGACATTTAAACGACTGCTGGACATGCACACAGATAGCAGTGAGTTGAGGGATGCGTAGGTTATTATATTTTACATTAGGATTAAACCTTGGCACAACATCGTGGGCCAAAGGGCCTGTTCTGTGCTGTACTTTTCTAATTTCTATTATCGAAAGTTTAATAGATATAATGGTGCAATGTTAACAATTCAATTGTGGAATGGGGACATTGGCCATTCCTAATGAAGGGCTTTTGCCCTTACGTCAATTTTCCTGCTCCTCAGATGCTGCCTGATCTGCTGTGCTTTTCCAGCACCACTCTAATCTAAACTCTGGTTTCCAGCATTTGCAGTCCTTTTGCCTACATTGCTAGCTGGCCAGCATTCATAGTCTGTCAGTATTTGCCATTGAGAGGTTGAGGTGAGCTGCCTTCTTGAACCGCTGCAGTCCACATGCAGTGGGTTGACCCACAATACTCTATTCCTGATGAAGGCCTTATGCCCGAAACGTCGATTTTGCTGAAGCTCCTTGGATGCTGCCTGAACTGCTGTGCTCTTCCAGCACCATTGATCCACAATACCCTTAGGCAGGGACTGCCAAAATTTTGATCCAACAACAGTGAAGGAATGGTGATATATTTCCAAGTCAGGATGGTAAGAAACTTGGAGGGGATCTTGCAAGTTGTGCGTTCCTATGTATCTGTTGCTTTTGTCCTTCTTGATGGAAATGATCATGGACTTGGAAAGTGGTGTGTGAGGATCTTGGGTGTGAGTTTCTGCATTGCGTCTTGTGGATAGTACACACTACTGCTACTAACCATTAGTGGTAGAGGGAGTGGATGTTTGTGGATGTGTGCCAATCAAGCGAGCTGCTTTGTCCTGGATGTTGTCAAGCTTCTAGAGTATTGTTGGAACTGCACCCATACAGCTAAGAGGTGAGTATTCCATCACACCCCAGACTTGTGCCTTGAAAATGATGGATAGGCTGTGGGGAGTCAGGCAGTGAGTTACTTGCAGCAGTTTCCGTCTGGCCTTCTCTTGTATTCTATAGCTCTATTATCAAAGCCCAGATCCCACGTCTTTTAGTCACTTTCTCAATCTGTTTTACCAATTTTCACGGATTTGTGTACATATTTTTCAAGTCCCTTTACTTGTTAGCTCTTCCCTGAGGCCATCAGAAAAGCTTGAATATTACAATTCCACGATTCCACTGAAAATTGCACCAGCCCAGTTTGATTTAAATAGTTTTTAAGACAAAACTTTTATGAACCATTCACAGGTACTCCAGTGACTGGATCCTCTACCTGCCACTTGGGTTCCCACTGAGGAGGTGGTATCGGAAAGCTTTCTTCCAATGAGCAGTGAAGCTCAAAAGCAAGTTTTTTAAAAAAATGTTGACCTTTGCCTCAGAGCGCCGATTGAAATCTGGCTTCACCGAATAACAAGGATGTCCCAGGCCATAACCCTCCCAACTGGATCACGTCTGTCGAGGGTTGGAGCTCTGCTTTGTGCATTGTACTCGGGACATTATTGGTGTGTGGAAATAAAGAGCAAGAGCAGCAGGATATCCGGCGCTGTTCCTCCTTCTCTTCCATGTCACTCCCCGTGTAGCAGCTGCAATCTGTGTAACAGGAATTCCCTGTGCATTACTTCTAGCTCCATTGTTAGCAAGTTTCACAGCAGCTGCAGGTCAAACTTCCACCTCAGGAAGGATGAGCAACAGCTGACTCTCCAAAATAAAATTGATTGCATTGTAAGGGTCAAGAGAAAAATAAATCAGGGTGCATACGCACAAATTCACAGGAGTTTTCGTCTTTACTGAGCCAGTGCAATTCCTCAGTTTTTCAATTTACAATCCACTTTATTCCCGACTCCAAGATAGGATTTTCTGTCCTTTTTTCACGCAACATTACTGGCGTAAAACACAGACAAGAATTTGGCTCCTGGAAATAAGGAGAGCTGTGATTTTCGCCAAGGTGGAACATTCTGATTAAACTCCATCTGATAAAGGTAACATATTGAAGGAAAAACTGAATGTAAATTTGAAATGGGCTGCACCCAGAGAGACTATATGCTTGTCACCCTCTAGTGGCTGCAGTCAACAGCGCAATCTATTCCCAGCAGACAAAGAAATCGAGTTGCAGCATTACTGGATGCACCCTGTCACTTCCCTTTAAAAGGGTGCCTGAACTGAAATTGATAGCCAAATACTTGGCTAAAACAAAATACTCTAGCTCCCAGTTCTGAGGGTCACTGGACCCGAAATGTTAACTTTGATTTCTCTGCTGTGGAAGTGCCTGTGTTGGACTGGTGTGGACAAGGTTAGAAGTCACACAACACTAGGCTATAGTCCCAACAGCTTTATTTGAAACCATAAGTGTTTTGGGTGCTGCTCCTTTGTCAGATGAAGTGAGAGAATGCACACAGGCACCAAATTTATAGGCAGAGAGATCAAAAGGTCGTACAAATTGTGTGAGCCTAGACAGGCCACATAACAAGTCTCCGCAAGTGGATCAAAAGTGCCAGATGGTGCGAATAAAGTGTAATCAGCTGAATAGAAAGTGAAAGGATGACCAATGATTCAATTAATTGGGACAGAGAGATAATTGGTGCTGGAGACAAGCTAAATGGCTGGAATAACATGATAGTATATGTAAATATATGGCTTAGTGCGAGGCATTCGGAAGCCTTTGATGGTGTTCTGTTTCGCGCGCAAGGAGGTCACGTGGTGTTCTGTTTCACGGGCAGAAGGAGGTCACATGGGGTCGGACATCCGGGAACGCGAGAAGGCGGAGAATGGAGTCAGATCAACAGCCAATCAGAAGACAATCCCACCTCAGTGATTGCATGACGTTTTGTATTGTATAAAAGACTGGGTCAGGGACAGGAATAGGTTGTACTTTGTGAACTGACACACTTTGTTGTTTGTCAGTGATGGAAAGGTCTTGATCCAGAGCTCTGTATACTTTGTCCACTTACTGCTAAAATAAACTAAGAGTTTGAGACCGAATATCTTCTCCATTGCTTCATTTAAAGAACACTCAGGACTCGGCTCACACATAGAAGAAAGTTAGCTGGTAGATTGAGCCAAAGTCCTACAATTTGTTGACCCCGACGTGATGAAGACGGAGAAGTGACGGAAAAGAGAGAAAAATAGAAACGACGGACAACTGACGTCTGATGACAACAACAAGCGGCGCCGCATAAAAAGGTGAGCAGACACCTGTTTATATCGAAGTTCTGCAATTGGAGATACTAAATTGATTGTTGTCATTATACTGCAAGTGTCCTAGTAATAGTAAGTGGATAAAGTATTGATATAGTACGTACAGGTTTAAAGTCCCGTGGGGTTAGAGTCCCCATAAGAGCAACAAAGTTTAGTACGTACAGGTTTAAAGTCCCGTGGGGTTAGAGTCCCCATAAGAGCAACAAAGTTTAGTACGTACAGGTTTAAAGTCCCGTGGGGTTAGAGTCCCAATAAGAGCAACAAAGTTTAGTACGTACAGGTTTAAAGTCCCGTGGGGTTAGAGTCCCCATAAAAGCAACAAGGTATGTACAGGTTTAAAGTCCCTTGGGGTTAGAGTCCCCATAAAAGCAACAAAGTTTGATACGTACAGGTTTAAAGTCCCTTGGGGTTAGAGTCCTCATAAAAGCAACAAGGTACGTAAATGTGAGGAGGTTTAAAGTCCATTGAGCAGGATCTCATAAAAGCAACGCTCACAAATTTTGGTCTATGATCGATGTGTTGTAAGTTTTAAAATTATATTGGGGAATGTATGGAGGGTGGCAGAAAAGCCAGTCGTGTCTTGAAGACAAAGATGGTGGTGTCTCAGCGAGAGAGAGTTGGCAGTGGAAACCTAATGGTGACAACGAAACTGCTGATAATTCTCACTGAAAGGGTCAGTTGCTCAGGTATACTCCATACAAACTGACTGGCCACCGGATTTGTCACTGATTGGGTTGGTTGCTCGGTTATATTATATCCAAACTAACTGACTACTGGATGGGAGGATTAATAACAAAAAAAATACATAAAATGGAAGGGGAATTTGATAAAGAGTGTGAAGAATACGGAGGATGTTCTTCCGACTTAATGTTGCCCGTAAAACAGCAGTGGGGTAAAGCCAGAAGTCAGTTAGTCAGTGGGCTTGCAAAGAACAAACAAAAAACAATGATGGAAAAATATGACAAGGTTTGGGAATAATTACAAAAACAGGGCAAAGTCCCTAAAGATGAGGAAAGGAAGAAATTGTCGCCATTTTTAGGAAAAGCAGAAGAGCAAGCTAAACTAGAAGTAGAAGAATACATGAAGGGAAAGAAAGGGTCAATATTAGTTAGAAGAAAGTGGACAAAAGAAGGTGGGGAGAAAGAAGAGATGAGGATTCATCTGCACAACATGACGTTAGCCTGTGTAGCAGTAGAAACATTACAAAAGAGAGTAGGTGGTACCTCTAAAACAGAACTGGCAAAGGAGACAGAAAAGGCAGGACCATCCGCGCCATTATATCCTAAATTGCCTGGGGTACAACCACTGCCTCCATATCCTGTAACACAAATGCCACTCATGTATGTTCAAGAAGGGGTGTTAGATGTGCAAGAAGTAGGAACAAGAGAGTACAACGTAGTAAAAGAGAGACTGGCAGAAGCAGTAGAAGAAAGCATCAGAAAAGTAGAAAAACTAACACTAGAAGCTGAACAGAGAGTTAAGGAGGCGGAGGAAGCAAGCAGGGTGATAATGACACACAGCAGAAACAAAGAACAGCCGAAACAGGGGAGACATTCATCAGTGCAAGAGCCAGATGCTCACTCGACACCGTATAGTGTTGAGAATGAAAAGAGGGGAAGATTACGTAGTTCAGGTCAGTTACTAGATGACGGGTTCTCAGACAGAAGAAGGAGAGATTTGAGGGAAGAACGAGACAGAGAGAAATTGGATGGGGAGGAGTCTCAAAATAGTATGGACATTGAGGACGAAGAATCCCTGACAGATGATGACCCACACACCTACCCCGTCACTTTGAAAGGCTCACTCACAATGCACATGGAACACGGCCCTCCACTGAAGTCCCTACCTGAAAGAAGATATAACCTGCGTCAAAGAGACACATTACGACAACCCATAAAGTATCAGCACCACCAAATGCCATTAATGTACAGAGGCTCTTATATGGGGGATGTTTATCAGCCCTTCACATTTACTGACATGAACTGCATCCTGGATAAAATGCCCCCACCCATGGAGGGAGGTGGGCCCTGGATGACTAAATTTTGCCAATATACATTAGGCCACAAGTTAGCTATGGGCGACTGGAGAGCATTGTTGGGCAAGCAATTGACTCAGTAACCCGGTTTACAATATTCACCATCAGAGGAAGCCTATAGAATTATGTACAGGACAACTGACAAGGTAACATAGGCAGATTGAAAGGTTTCATGGCAGGGAAAAGACAGACCATCCACAGGCTGCAGCGATGCTTGACACTCTACCAGATACCTTGTGGTCAGCAGGTTCAACGAACGTTGGTCACTGCAAACACGTCACACCAATCACATTCGATTTAATAGACCACACTCCGATTTGGCAGAGACAATACTCTCACAAATCAGAGGCTGAAGCCGGCATTGCCGACACAATTGAAGGATTGTTAGCAGCAGGGGTGCTAGAACCCTCCTGGTCAGCCTGGAACACTCCTATCTTACCTGTAGAGAAGCAGAATACAGGTAAATATAGGATGGCACATGATCTTAGACGGATCAATAGTGTCGTCTCTACTCCAACAGTTTCAGTTCCAAACTCCTACACTGCGATGTCTGTGCTGACCCCTGACCATAAGTGGTTCTCGTGCATTGATCTGGCCAACGCGTTTTTCTGTTTGCCCCTAGCTGACCATTTGAGGGACATTTTCTCGTTCACCTACAAAGGCCAACAACGTTACACAAGGGTCCCTCAAGGATTCATTTTGTTGCCTGGGGTGTTTAATCAGGTATTGAAACAACAGCTGAAGGACCTGACGCTCCCAAAGGGGGTGGTATTGATCCAGTATGTGGATGACATTCTTTTGGCAGCACCCGACCATGTTTCTTGTTTGGCAGCTACAAAGTCATTGCTGATTCACCTGTATAACGTCGGTTTCAAAGTCTCACGGGCTAAATTGCAATGCTGCAGACAAACAGTGTCTTTTCTGGGTAGAGTTCTTTCTGCTAAGGGAACAGGTGTGTCTCCGTCTCATAGATCCTCCATTCTGCATCATACCAAACCAGTCACTGTAAAAGACATGCTCTCATTTCTTGGGTTGGCAGGATACAGCAGACAATTCGTTGCATCATATGGGGAGCTCACTTTCCCTCTGAGGGCCATGGTAAATGAGCAAGGCAAGAGAAATTTGTCGGCCCATTTGCAGTGGACCACGGAGGCAGACGAAAGTTTCATATCTCTCTTAAACAGGCCCTATCGCGGGCTGCTGCTTTAGCGGTCCCTGATTACAAAGAGCCATTTTTCCTCGATATTTCTGAAAAATTACATACAATAAATGGTGTTCTTTTTCAGAAAAAAGGGGGAGGCAGGCAGGTGCTGATGTATGTAAGTGTTACCCTTAACCCAATAGAGGACAGACACCTGCCATGTACAAGACATGCAACAGGGGTAGCAAATATTCTCCAAAAGGTAGCACATATAGTCATGGGCCATTCACTAACAGTACTGATGACACATAGTGTAGTGGCCTATGTGAACTCAACAGCCTTTACAATGACGTCACTGCGGCAAACCAGGTTAGAGAAAATCCTGAATGCACCACATACAACTGTCACACATGAAGGAATCAACATGGCTGATAACATGGGAGAAGGAGAGCCACACATGTGTGAGGAAAGGGTACAGGGAGACGTCAAAGTTAGGGCAGACTTACAGGGGCAATTCCGACTAGTAGACCCAGAAGAAGTGCTGTTCAGAGATGGTTGCTGTTACAGACATCCAACTGAAGGACTTAAAGCAGCCTATGCAGTGGTGCGACAGACAAGTGAGGGATTTGAGGAAGTGTTGACAGGAAAAGTGACAGGCAAAGAATCAGCCCAGTTGGCTGAAATACAGGCAATGATAGCTGCGTTAGAATGGTCAGAGGGAAAAAGAGTAAATATCTACATCGACTCTGCATATGTGGCAGGGACTATACAGGTAGAACTCAGTCAATGGATCAGAGCAGGATTCTTAACAGCAGCAAAAACCCCAATTAAACATGAAAAAGATATGAAAAGATTAGCGGAGGCCCTAATGAAACCTGCAGAAGTGGCGGTGGTCAAGTGTAGAGGACATGATAAAGCAGATACAGTAGTAGCGAAGGGCAATCATGCAGCAGACTCAGCAGCAAAGAAAGCAGCAGGGTATACAGCACAGTATATAATGATGCAAACAGAGAGAACAGTGTATGACCTGCTGCCTGCCTGCGATGCAAAAGTGTTAATAAAACAGCAGCAGGAAGTCTCTCCTCTGAACTGACAGTATGGAGAGAGAGAGGGGCCACAGAGTCAGAAGGGATTTGGAGGTCACCGGATGGTAGACCAGTCCTACCCCCAGGTTTGATAGCTTCCATGCTCCAGGAAGCTCATGGGTTGACACACTGTGGAAAAACGCAGATGCAGAGGTATCTGACACATTGGTGGCATCCGTTCTTGCCAGCAATGATTGAAAATTACATCAGAGAATGTAGAACGTGTACAGAATATAATGTGAGAGCAACAGTGAAACCACACGAGGGAAAATTCCCTCTCCCAAGAATGCCAGGTCAGGAAATAGTCATTGACTACACTGACATGATAGAGAGAGTAACCGGATACCGGTACCTTTTGGTAGCAGTGGATGCATACACTGGTTGGCCAGAAGCGATACCTGCGAAAAAGGAAGACGCAAAAACAGTGATCAAATTCTTGATAAACCAATACATTCCAATGCATGGGTTTCCAAAGAGAGTCAGGTCAGATAAGGGTACACATTTCAAGAACAAAGACCTGCATGACGTCGAAGCAGCTTTGGAACTGAAACATGCATTTGGAACAGTGTACCATCCTCAGTCACAGGGAAAATTGGAAAGAATGAATCAGTCCATAAAAGGAAAAATAGGAAAAGTGTGTGCACAAACAAAGTTAAGCTGGGTGGATGCCCTACCCTTAGCTTTAATGTCCATTAGAAGCTCAGTAAACTCTATCACAGGGTTCACCCCGTACGAGCTAACAACAGGGCAGCAGTTCCCGGGACCAGGAGCTGGAATACAGATGTTAGAGGGAGGAGGAGCCTCTCTAAGGTACAAACCTTACTATGACCAACTAACAGCTTTGGTGTCAGCTTTCTCCAAACAGGTTGAATTGGCAAAGAGAGACCTACAGAGCCAGGCGCCATCTACCACAGACTGGGTCCTGCTGAAGGTGATCAAACGGAAGTGGTCGGAGCCAAGGTGGACAGGACCTTACAAGGTGGTGGAGAGGACATCTCATGCGGTCAGACTACAAGGGAAAGGAGAAAGCTGGTACCATTGGAGCCAGTGTGCAGCCACGGAACCGCCAATGAGAACTCTAGAACAAATAAGAACAGAAAAAGAGTAGAAGGGTCTTAAACTTTTAACTTTTGCAGGAGGAGGGTCCTGGAAAAAGATCTCCAAGGAAAGGTTTTTCTGGAGAGCAGAAGTAAGGAAAGGACCGGAACACAAGAAGAATTTGTTTAAAACATATAGGAAAGTTGTGTAAAGGATATAATGTGTATCTCTGTAAGAAGCCCACACTACCCTAGGCTGTTGAGGTTGGGAGTTTTTGCTATTATTTTATGTATAAGTGTCATGCCGCTGTTAATAGGGGTATTAACCACGAGGGACAAACACACAGGCGAGGGAGAAAGTCCCAGGAATGAAAGGTCAATAGGACAAGAGGCGGACAAATGTTTAAGGGAGGCGGAGAGCCGGGTACACATCAGACATGATAAAAACCATGGTACAACATACCAGTTTGACTTACGCGAAGTAATTGATTGTGGCCAAGATACAGGGAGCTGGAGGGAGTATGATGTGTATCTTTGCCTCTATGCCATTTACTATGACCCATGCCCGTCGTGGGATCATATATTAACATGGACTGGGGTACGATGGACACCCAAGAAGTCGTCACCTTCGGATAATAGATGGAAAGTTCGAGACCATGTGAGCCTGACAAAGGGGCAACTCAATCATTCCTCAGAGCTAAAAAATCCACTTTTGTTAACCCTGACAAGATTTGATATTAACCCTGGTCCCAAAGAGGTACAGGTTTACTGTGGGAGTGATGACAGAAGCTTTTATTTTGTAATAGGTGTAGATCAATCAGGAGTGGATACCATGGGACTAGTGAAGGTAACCTTAGTGGACCCTCCTACGAACCAGCCACAAACTGAAAACACAACAAGTATGGTGGTAGAACCAAGTTCAGGAGTCGTGGTAATAGACTACAACAACCTCACGAGAAGGGACATTATTAAATTAGCCACCAGGTACGGGGATAAGAACCTATGGCTGGACTGGATGACAGCGACTGCAATGAATATGAGTAATTGCGTCGCGTGTTCCTCGGCCAGGCCAACCTTATTTACTACCCCAGCCCCATTGTTCCCTAATATAGACCCAGCAGGATTTC
Organism: Chiloscyllium plagiosum; assembly: GCF_037043375.1. Lineage (NCBI taxonomy): Eukaryota > Metazoa > Chordata > Chondrichthyes > Orectolobiformes > Hemiscylliidae > Chiloscyllium > Chiloscyllium plagiosum. The sequence continues at coordinate 128,007,507 of NW_028270142.1, read as the reverse complement.
ACTGCATGATGGCCCTCACCATGCAGGCGGACCCTCCAAATTGTACCACCTTAAGTGCTATTTTCCCACCTGTAAAGAATTCCACGTTATCTCCAGTGTTTACCCCAAGGGCCAACAATTACACTTGTTTCACTCGAAGTTCTAATACAATCTTGGGAGACATGCCCGCTGACTGGTGTCAGGACACGATTGATGTAACCGGCTGGTAGAATGCTAGCACAATGGTTTGGGCCAGAGCTAATCTTTTTTGGTACTGTGGAGATAGAACACTGCATGTTAGACCTCCAGATTGGTCTGGAACCTGTGCAATGGTCAGTCTAGGGGTACCCTTATTCCTCTTAGGAGAACGACAACAGGGAATAAATCCGCATGCACAAACACGCAAGGATTTGTTTGATGTCACATCTGGCTCAACCACCCCCCCTTACATAGATTCAATAGGTGTTCCCCGCGGTGTACCTGATGAATAAAAATTGGCAGACCAGGTAGCAGCAGGATTTAAGAATTTCCCAATTATCGGTGTTCTATTCCCAGTCACGCCGAATAAAAACGTCGACCGAATTAATTATGTACATTACAATGTACTCAGGCTAGCCAATAGAACGAGAGACGCGGTGACGGGACTCTCTGAACAACTGGCAGCAACCTCATTGATGACAGTACAAAATAGAATGGTATTAGATATGTTGTTAGCAGAAAAGGGGGGAGTGTGCTCTATGTTCGGAGATCAATGTTGTACGTTCATCCCCAACAATACAGCACCTGATGGCTCGGTAACCAGAGCCCTGGAAGGACTAAGAACCTTGTCTGAAGAAATGCATGAACATTCAGGTATTGACAACCCTCTAGGAGGCATTTTCGACTCATGGTTTGGGAAATGGAAAGGATTAATTGTGTCTGTGTTTATGTCCCTCGTTGGTATGATGATTGCGTTAGTGTTGTGTGGATGTTGTTGTATCCCCTGTATTAGATCTTTGTTGAACAGGGTAATCATCACAGCAAATGAAGCATTTTCATGAGACCAAAAGGGGGACTTGGAGCGAGGCATTCGGAAGCCTTTGATGGTGTTCTTTTTGCGCGCGAGGAGGTCACGAGGTGCTCTGTTTCGTGCGCGAGGAGGTCACGTGGTGCTCTGTTTCACGGGCAGAAGGAGATGACATGGGGTCGGACATCCGGGAACGCGAGAAGGCGGAGATTGGAGTCAGATCAACAGCCAATCAGAAGACAATCCCACCTCAGTGATTGCATGACGTTTTGTATTGTATAAAAGACTGGGTCAGGGACAGGATTAGATCGTACTTTGTGAACTGACACACTTTGTTGTTTGTCAGGGATGGAAAGGTCTTGATCCAGAGCTCTGTATACTTTGTCCACTTATTGCTAAAATAAACTAAGAGTTTGAGATCGAATATCTTCTCCTATTGCTTCATTTAAAGAACACGCAGGACTCGGCTCACACATAGAAGAAAGTAAGCTGGTAGATTGAGCCAAAGTCCTACATATAATAGTCACATGCTGAGGGTCTAACCAAGGGAAAAAGTGAGGTCTGCAGATGCTGGAGATCAAAGTTGAAACTTTATTGCTGGAACAGCACAGCAGGTCAGGCAGCATCCAGGGAACAGGAGATTCGACGTTTCGGGCACAGGCCCTTCTTCAGGGTCTAACCAAAGTAACAAGTAATCCAAAACTGTACAAACTAATTAAGGTAGAGAGATCATAACAAGTTGTCAAGGTGATGGTGTCAAAACAGGGCTCTAAGGAAGATTTTACAGATACAGAACGGTGTGGTTGGGTTACATCTTGCACGACATGAACCCAAGATCATGGTTGAGGCCATCCTCACGGGTATGGAACTTAGTTATCGGCTTCTGCTCAGCGATTCTGTGTTGGTGTGTATCTCGAAGGTAGTCTTGGAAGACGCTTACCCAAAGATCAGAGACTGAATGTCCTTGACTGCTGAAGTGTTCCTGTGCTTCAGCAGGTTGTTACATGGTTAGATTCCTTACAGTGTGGAAACAGGTCCTTCGGCCCAACATGTCCACACCAACCCTCCGAAGAGTAACCTACCCAGACCCATATCCTTCTGACTAATGCATCTAACACTATGGGCAATTTAGCATGGTCAATTCACCTGACCTGTACATCTTTGGACTGTTGGCTGTAGTGTTCCTGGTTGTCCAGTTGTCGGTATGCTTCTTTGCAATGAGTTGTTCTATTCTAAATGATAATGGCTCCTCCTTTGGCTGCTGGTTTAATGACGCCATTGCAGTTTGTCTTGAGAGCATAGATGGTGTTGCATTGTGCTTGGGTGACGGTCTGCACTATCTTGTGAGTGCAGACTGATGAATCTGGAATTAACGCATCTCCTGATTCTTGTTTGTTAGCTGTACTGCAGATCTCTTTGTTAACTGTTCCAGATCATTGTTTGTCTCATTGGACTTACAGCTGATATCTTGGATTTTGTGGAAGAATTCCCAGATCCATATTCGTCTGATGAATTCCTGTATCTGTAGTGTGACCGATGAGGTCTGTTTTGGTAGTGGGGCAGAAATTGACCCCTCAGCTGAGAACTTTGATTTTGTCTTGTTGAAGAGTGCGATCAGTCAAGTTGACAATGAATTTCCTTGTGGTGGTATTGGTTTCAACCGCGGTATTGGGAAGGCTTGGTTACTGCTGGTGATGATGCCACATTTCTCCAGTTTCCTGTTCTTAATGTTCTGTTGCCTCGTCTGCTTGGCAGTGTCTCATAGTGGTCTGCTGTATCCTGAATTTGATCTCAATTTCAAGGTTGCAGCGCATGTTGTAGAGGTGATGTATGAGATGATTGAGGAGTGTGTAAGAGGTATGACGGCAGAGTCTCTTAGTTTGTGATGTGTAATCATTTCGGGATCTTCTCTGCATTCTTGCATCTCTGCAGAAACAGACGATGTCTGAGTTGATACGTGCGATCTTCTAGGAGATCCTCTCCACTTTGAGCTGCAGTCTGCAATGTTGATGATAGCCATGATGTGAAGATGCTGGGTTTGAACTGGGATGGACAAGGTCAGAAGTTACACAACCCCAGGTTATAGTCCAACAGGTTTATTTCAAATCATAAGCTTTCAGAGCATTGCTCCTTTGTCAGTTGAAGTGAAGAATAACACACAGGCACAGATGGTTTCCACAGATGCTGCCAGACCTGCTGAGATTTTCCAACAATTTCTGTTTTGGGTACTCTAACCCCTGACTACTTTTTGATTTTTGACATTGCCCTTAACAGAGGCACAGCACGGAAATAGACTCTTTGGTCCAACTTGTCCATGCCGACCAGATATCCCAACCTAGTCCCACCTGCCAGCACCTGGCCCATATCGCCCCAAACCCTTCCTATTCATATACCCATCCAGATGCCTTTTAAATGTTGGAATTATACCAGCCTCTACCAGTTCCTCTGGCAGCTTATTCCATACACGTACCACACTCTGCGTCGAAAGATTGCCCCTTACGTCTCTTTTATATATTTCCCTTCTCACCCTAAACCTATGTCCTCTAGTTCTGGACTCCCCCACCCCAGGTAGAGACTTTGTCTATTTATCCTATCCCCTCATGATTTTATATACCTCTATAAGGTCACCCCTCAGCCTCCAACGCTCCAGGGAAAACAACCCCAGCCTATTCAACCTCTCCCTATAGCTCAAATCCTCCAACTCTGGCAACATCTTTGTAAATCTTTTTTGAGCCCTTTCCGATAGGATGGAGACAAGAATTGCGTGTAATATTTCAAACGTGGCCTAACCAATGTCCTGTAGAGCCGCAACATGACCTCCCAACTCCTGTACTCAATACTCTGACCATTAAAGAAAAGCATACCAAATGCCCTCTTCACTATCCTATTTACCTGCGACTTCACTTTCAAGGAGCTATGAACCTGCACTCCAAGGTCTTCCCCAGGACCTTACCATTAGGTGTATAAGCCCTGCTAGGATATGTTTTCACAAAATGCAGGACTTTGCATTTATCTAAATTAAACTCCATCTGTCACTTCTCACCTCATTGCCCCATCTGATCCAGATCCCATTGTAATCTGAGGTAACCTTCTTTGCTGTCCACGACACCTCCAATTTTGGTATCATCTGCAAACATACTAACTATATCTCCTATGTTCATATCCAAATCATTTATATAAATGATGAAAAGTAGTGGACCCAGCACTGATCCTTGTGGCACTCCGTTGGTCACAGGCCTCCAGTCTGAAAAACAACCCTCCACCACCACCCTCTGTCTTCTACCTTTGAGCCAGTTCTGTATCCAAATGGCTAGTTCTCCCTGTATTCCATGAAATCTAACCTTGCTAACCAGTCTTCCATGGGGAACCTTGTCGAACACCTTACTGAAGTCCATATAGATCACATCTACCACTCTGCCCTCATCAATCCTCCTTGTTACTTCTTCAAAAAACCCAATCAAGTTTGTGAGACATGATTTTCCATGCACAAAGCCATGTTGACCATCCCTAATCCGTCCTTGGTTTCCAAATACATATACATCCTGACCCTCAGGATTCCCTCCAACAACTTGCCCACCACCGACATCAGGCTCACTGGTCTATAGTTCCCTGACTTGTCCTTACCACCTTTCTTAATGGATGGCAGCATGTTAACCTCCAGTCTTCTGGCACCTCATCTATGATTATCGATGATACAAATATCTCAGCAAGGGGCCCAGCAATCACTTCTCTAGCTTCCCACAGAGGTCTCGGGTACACCTGATCAGGTCCTGGGGATTTATCCACTTTTATGTGTTTCAAGATATCCAGCACCTCCTGCTCTGTAATACGAACCGTTTTCAAGATGTTGCCATCTATTTCCCTACATTCTATGTCTTACATGTCTTCTTCCACAGTAAATACTAATGCAAAATACTCTTTTAGTATCTCCCCCCATCTCCTGTGGCTCCACACATAGGCTGCCTTACTTTGCGGGGCCCTACTCTCTCCCTAGTTATCCTTTTGTCCTTAATATATTTGTAAAAACCCTTTGGATTCTCCTTAACCCTATTTGCCAAAACTATCTCATGTCCCCTTTGTGCCCTCCTGATTTCCCTCTTAATACTCTTCTAAGGATTCACTTGATCTATCCTGTCTATACCTGACATATGTTTCCTTCTTTTTCTTAACCAAGCCCTCAATTTCTTTAGTCATCCAGCATTTCCTATATCCAGCAACCTTTCATTTCACCCTAACAGGAATATACTGTCTCTGGACTCTCGTTAACTCATGTTTGAAGGCTTCCCATTTTCTAGCCGTCCCTTTATCTGCAAACATCTGCCCCCAAACAGCTTTAGAAAGTTCTTGCCTAATCCCATTGAAATTGGCCTTTCTCAATTTAGACCTTCAACTTTTAGATCTGATCTATCCTTTTCCATCACTATTTTAAAAATTATAGAAATATGGTCGCTGGTGCCAAAGTGCTTCCCACTGATACCTCAGTCACCTGTCCTGCCTTATTTCCCAAGAGTAGGTCAAGTTTTCATCTTCTCTAATAGGTACATCCACATACTGAATAAGAAAATTTTCTTGTGCACTCTTAACAAATTCGTCTCTATCTAAACCCTTAGTCCCAGTCCCAGTCGATGTTTGGCAAGTTAAAATCCCCTACCATAACCACCCTATTATTCTTACAGGTAGCTGAGATCTCCTTACGAATTTGTTTCTCAATTTCCTTCTGATTATTAGGGGTATATAATACAATCCCAATAAGGTGATCATTCTTTTCTTATTTCTCAGTTCCACCCAAATATCTTCCCTGGATGTATTTCCGGGAATATCCTCCCTCAGTACAACTGTAATGCTATCCCTGATTAAAAACGCCACTCCCCCTCCTCTCTTGCCTCCCTTTCTGTCCTTCCTGTAGCTTTTGTATCCTGGAACATTAAGCTGCCAGTCCTGTCCATCTCTGAGCCACATTTCTGTAATAGCTATGATATCCCAGTCCCATTTTCCTAACCATGCCCTGAGTTCATCTGCCTTCCCTGTTAAGCCCCTTGCATTGAAATGAATGCAGTTTAACTTATCAGTCCTACCTTGGTCCCTGCCTGCCCTGACTGTTTGACTCGCTTCTGTTCTCAATTGTACCAGTCTCAGATTGATCTCTTTCCTCACTATCCTCCTGGCTCCCCTCCACTTTACAACTTTAAAACGTTCCGAGCAACTCTATCAAATTTCCCTGCCAGTATATTAGTCCCCTTCCAATTTAGGTGCAATCCGTCCTCCTTGTACAGGTCACTTCTACCTCAGAAGAGCTTCCCATGATCCAAAAATGTGAATCCTTCTCCCATATACCAGGTCCTCAGCCATGCATTCATCTGCTCTATCCTCCTATTCCTGTTCTCACTAGCTCGTAGCCCCGGGAATAATCCAGATATTACTACTCTCGAGGACTTCCTTTTAACTTCCTGCCTTTCTCTCTGTAATCTCCCTTCAGAATCTCAACCTTTTCCCTTCCTATGTCGTTGGTTCCAATATGTACAATGACCTTCTGCTGGCCCCTCTCCCCATGAGAACATTCTGCACCCTCTCTGAGACATCCTTGATCCGGGCACCAAGGAAGCAACACACCATTCTGATTTTTTTGCTGCTGGCCACAGAAACGTCTGTCTGTACCTCAGACTAGAGATTCCCCGAACACATTCGATCTCATGGAACTCGGATGTACCCTTCATTGCATTAGAGCCAGTCTCAATACCAGAAACTTGGCTGTTCATGCTACGTTCCCCTGAGAATCCATCACTCCCTACATTTTCCAAAACAGCATACTTGCTTGAAGTGGGGATAGCCACAGAAGGCTCCTATACTACCTGACTACCTCTCTTACCTTTCCTAAATTTAACCCATCCATGTGACTGTGTTTGCGACTTTTCTCCCTTCCTATAATTGCCATCCATCACATCCCCTTGTTCTTGTGAATTCCTCATTGCCTCTAACACTCTCTCCAACTGATGCATTCGATCTACCCCTGGACCAAGAGGCCCAATAAAAATAAAAGCAAAACATTGCGTTTGCTGAAAATCTGAAATAAAAGCAGAGAATGCTGGAGGAACTCAGCAGGTGGCAGCATCTTTGGGGAGAGAAACAGAGTAAACATTTTCTGTCTGGTATAGCTCTTTCCGAAGTTGAAAAGTTTACCCTTCTTAGCCAAATTCTTTGCTGTGAAGAACAGGATGTTGCATAATTAATTAAAAATCACAGTCTTGTAGCAGTCTTGACTTATAAAAGTGTCTTTTATTCCTTATTTGTTATCTGTCAACATATTTGCCAGAACTGACACCTCTGGTTGTCAACTCAATTAAGAGAAAGCAGCCTGATGCGGTTAATCTGGTACTTCTGAGTAGACGAATACTGCCACTGATCCTCTTTCCTTCTTCTGTGATGGAATACTTTCCTTCTCCTAGTCAAAAGGTCTAATTGGTTTTCAGATTAGGAGTCTTGTAGTGCAGTGGTAGTGTCCCTACCTCTGTGCCAGAAAGTCCAAGTTTAAGTTCTGTTTGCCCAAAACGTGTTTGAACAGGTTGATTAAATCTACATTAGTCCGTTGGGCTCTTGTGATGCAGTGGTAGTGTCCTTACCTCTAAGCCAGGAAACCCAGATTCAAGTTTCATCTGCTCCATAGGTGTCTTATAAAATATTGGTTCATTCGACTTTGCTACTAAGACTATTGTGATGCCTTTTAATTAAAGGTCTACATGAAATCCTAAGATGTTTTGCCTTAACTCCACCTATTCTGTGAGGTTGAGTTATTTTTCAATAATTAATCATTTTAATTTGATCGAGCAAGTGAGGAATGAAATTCTATTCTGTTTGAATGAGATTATTAGTATGTATATTTTGTAAGAAAGAAGACCTTGGTCAAAAGTAAGCTAACCGGTTCTATTGCTCAGGCTAACGTAAACTTAGGTTGATACATGAGAATGCTTTGACGTAAAAGGCTTTTACTTAGGAACATAGTTATGCTTTTTAAATTTGTTTGTCAGAAATGTGCATCATTGGCCACAGCAGTATTTATTGCCCACAGAGCAGCTGAAAGCCAACTGTATTGCTGTGGGTCTGGAGTCACATCCAGGCCAGACCAGATTTCCTTCCCTAAAAGAGCACTAGTGAACCAGATGGATTTTAAGAACACTCAAGAGTGGTTACATGGTCACCATTGCACAAGCTTTTAAATTATTTATTGAATTTATTTGATTTATCAGATGTTACTGAATTCAAGTTTTAACCATCCGTCATGGTGAGATTTTAAGCCATATTTCCCAAAGTATTAGCTTGTGTTTTTGGTTTACTCATCCAGCATCATTGCAATTATGCCACTACCTCTATCCATACATGTGTGTACGTATATATTACTTTGGAATTCAGTCCTGTCATGAATTTTATCATCTTAACCTTTTTCAGATATATCAGTTGTGACATTTGTGATGATAGTTAATCACTATGGAGTGACACAACACAATCTGAGGAAAAAATACTAATGGGTTTATTGGTGCCATCGTATCTTAATGAAAATCTATGGGATTTGTAAACTAAGAGTGCCAAGCTATGATAAAAGGGATGATCTTTCAAAGCATGTGAAGAAAGGAAATGCACTTAATAAGATGGTAGCCATGATTTGGAGGTGCCGTTGGACTGGGTTGGAGCAAGTTAAAAATCATGCAACACCAACTGAGAGTCCATCAAGTTGATTTGAAAGTGGTGCTCCGAAAGCTTGTACTTTCAAATAAACCTACTGGACTCCAATCTTGTGTTGTGTGATTTTTAACTTTGTCCGCCCCAGTCCAACACTGGGTTTAAGATGTAGAAAAAAAAAGCCATCTTTTTGTTATGATGGTTCTTTTTTCTTAAGTGGGGGAGGTGTTATGAAGTTGAGGGCATGTACTGTACCTTTAAGAGAGTATGAATGCTGTTCTGAACTGAGAGATTACAAGCACCCATTTATTTGACGAAATGGCAGTCCCAGAGTGTACTGGAAAATTGAAAATATGTGATGTTTGGCTGTGAAATGGATACCTGAGTTTTGGTGATGTTTTGACAATAATTCAAATTTAACCAATGAGTTTAAATTATGCCACAGGTTACTAAAACACAATCGAATTTGAATTTATTGTTTTGTCAACATCAGACCAATGAAACAGTCTGATGTTGGGAGTATAAAAATGCAGACATTTTGAAAAGCAAGAAGACGACCCAGCGAATTCAGCAACTGGAAGAGTGAAGTCACAGAAGATGACAGTGGCTGTGTGGTTTTGCAATTAAGTTGATGTAATTTTAATAAGTGTTTTATTGGAACAGCATATTTTTATAGTGTTGGAGGAAGGTAGTAAGGAGTTAAGAGAAAGGGGAGCTTGGAGTTGTGAATAGTTGTTGTTTAATGTTCATTTTTAGAGTTAAAAATAAATTGATGTTATTTTCTTTAAATAATGGAATTTGGGAGTTCTCTGTCACTCATATTTTGACAGATTACAAGACGAGGTGAGCTTTTTTGGGTGTTTGATTTAAATAAAGAGGAGTTCACTGCTGTGTTGTAACAGTTTGGATTTGGATAGGTTTAGACAGATCCAGTCTGAGATTTGGACAGATTTGAATTGATATGGGGTACAAAAGGTCCCAGTAGATTTAAACACTTGATGATTAGTGTCTTAGATCTTTAAATAAAACGTAGTTGTCCTAGATCTTTAAATAAAACAAAGGTAAGAAAATGTGTTTACTTTTGTGTACTTGTTGTTGGTTCAGTTAAAAGTGAAAGAAATGGCTCTTAACATCACCAAAGAGGTTCTGGGGTTTGAAGGTATTTCCCAGATTTGCCAAGAAAGTTTAGAAAGACGGAGAAAGGATATATTGTTAGAATGATCAAATAGTTTAGAATTGGGTTTGACCAAAGGAAAGCTGAAATTGTAATAGAGTTGGTCAAGCACTTAGGTGTATCAGAGAAACAGATAAGTGCAGTAGAGTTCGAATAACTTAAATTGCAATTGAGGAAAATAGAGTTAGAAGATAAAGAAAGGGAGAGAAAGAGAGAGAGAGAAGAAAGAGAGAGAAGAGAAAGAGAGAGAAAATTTGAACTTCAGAAATTGCAAGTTTGTCAGGAAAGTCAAGTTAACAGGATGCAAATGAAGAAAGCAAGTAATGATGGATACAAATATGTTAAAACATGGCAACATTTTGATGACAAAGATGTCAAAGCTTTCTTTATTTGATTTGAAACATTGGCTAGACAGATGGAGTGGCCAGAGAACTTGTGGGTAATGCTAGTTCAGACAAAGCTAGTGGGCAGAACTAGTGAGGTATTTGCAGCACTGTCAGATGAGGGGGTCAAGCAATTATGCAGATATCAGAAAGGCTATTTTGAGTGCTTATGGATTGGTACCAGGAGTATACAGACCGTGGTTCAGAAACATAAAGAAGGAACCAGGTCAGTCTTACGAGGAATTTGAAAGAATTAAACAGAAGTGAGAAGAGTGGAATAGTTGGACAGAAATTTAACATTCCACTATGTAAGATCAGGTTGGAGAGCTGGCGAAGTAATGGTGGGAGTGATTGACAAAGTGTCAGTTCCAGGAAAACAGTTTGTTCTTGGGAACAATTTAGCAGGATTCAAGATAGGAGTGACACCCATTGTTGTGGATAAGCCCAAGGAAGACCAGGGAACTGAGAAGTTAAAAGAAAACTACCCTGGAATTTTCCTAGAGTGTGTGGTAACAAGTTCTCACTGTCATAAGTCACAGCATGAAACAAAAACTAAAGAGAAAGATGAAGGAGTTGAGGTTTAATTAGCTGACACCCTGTTTGACGTAATGGTGCAGGAAAAACCTGAACAGGTAGAGGCTCAAGTAGAAGTGTTTAGCCCTGAAAGGCTAATGGACTTACAACAGAAAGACGAGACACTAAAAGACATATATATTGATGCATATTCAGAAAAGGAATCAGAATATATTCCTGAGGGTTATTATCTTAAAGATAGAATCCTAAGGCAAAAATGGAGACCACAGCAGGTTAGTGCAGAGGAGAAATGGGCGGAAATGCACCAGATTGTGTTGCCAGTAGCATACAGACAGGAAGTGTTACAGGTAGCACATGAACTACCAGTAGGAGGTCACCTAGGTGTGAGAAAGACTCAGGCTAAGGTACAAAAGCACTTCTATTGGCTTAGACTGCAGAAGGATGTAGTTAAATTTTACCATACATATCATATGTGCCAAATGGTAGGTAAACCACAGGCAGTAATAAAACCTGCACCATTGTTGCCAATTCCCGCTTTTGAAGTGGGTTATGATTGATTGTATAGGTCCCCAATACTTGCTAACCATAATGGATGTGTCTACCAGATTTCTGGAGGCAATTCCATTACAGAGCATTAAGGCGAAAAGGGTGGTACAGGAGTTAATAGCTTTCTTTACTCAGTATGGGCTACCCAGAGAGATTCAGTCAGACCAAGGATCTAATTTTACTGCTCGGTTGTTTAAGGAAGTCATGTATAGCTTAGGTATATGTCACTTTAAATCAAATGAATCCCAGGGAGCTTTGGAAATGTGGCATCAGACCCGGAAGACTATGTTAAGAGCATACTGTCAGGATTACCTGAGTGATTAGGACAAAGATATCCCATTCATATTATTTGCCATTAGAGATGTCCCAGATAACTCTACTCAGCTTACTCCCTGTGAGTTAATATTTGGACATGTGGTGAGAGGGCCTTTGAAATCAATTAAAGAAAAATTGATAGGTCTGAAGCCAGAGGTCTCACACTTGGATTATGTATCTGAGGTGAGGGAGAGATTAAATCGGCTGGGTGAGTTAGCCAAACAGCACGTAAAGCATGGAATGAAGCAGGTGGCAGATAAAAACTCTAAAAATCAGATGTTTTCCTGTGGGATAACGTATTAGTATTGTTACCACTGGTAGGAGATCCCTTCAAAGATCCCTTTAGTGGTCCCTATCAAATTGAGAAAAAGTTGAGTCAGGAAACTATCTGGTAAAGATGCTGGATAGGAAAAAACTGTATCGGGTATGTAATGTGAATATGTTGAAATCTTATTACAATAGAGAGAGGGAACTGGAGTAACAGGTGTTAGTTACTACCCCGCAGAGTGAGGAATCAAATGCAGATGTTGTGGAATTTGATGTGCCTCAAAATATGTTAAACAATGAGGAAGTCCTTGAGGAGTGGGATAGCTTAGTGAACGATCTGTCTCTGGAGCAAAGAACCTAGTTGAAAGATTTGTTGCAGCAGTATGAGGACATATGCAGCAATAAGATGGGGACAACTAACACTATTGTGCCTGTGGTGGAAGTAGGGAATTTTGTTCTGATAAAACAACACCCTTACAGACTTAATCCTTTTAAAGCCACACAGGTCCAGCAGGAAGTGGATGTGATGCTCAATGAAGATATCATCGATCCGAGTCAGAGTGAGTGGAGTTCGCTGATCGTGTCAGTTCCCAAACCTGATGGGACTCAATGACTTTGTGTGGACTATCGGAAGGTCAACACCATAACAAAAGTGGACTCATACCAAGATTGGAGGACTGTTTAGAGAAAGTTGGTCAAGCCACATACATCATAAAGTTGAACTTACTGCGTGGTTATTGGCAGATACCTTTATCAAAGAAAGTGAAAGAAGTTTTTTGCGTTTGTCATCCCAAATGGGCTATATCAATTTAAAGTGATGCTCTTTGGAATGCAGAATGCACCTGCCACATCCCAAAGACTCATGAACAGAGTTGTGGCCAGATTAACAAATTGTGGAGTCTATCTGGATGATGTAGTGATCTTTAGCGAGTCATGGAAAGATCACATGGTAAAGTTGGCGGAGCTCTTTGTACGTTTACAAGAAGCTTAACTGGTAATAAACTTAAAACAGAATTCGTGAAGGCAGAGGTGACATTCTTGGGGCATAACATTGGTAATGGAACATTGACCCCAAGGAACACAAAGACGAAGGTCATTGAGGAATTTCATTGACCAACCTTGAGAAAGAGGTGCTTCGATTTTTGGGACTAAGTGGATTCTACTGGAAGTTTGTTCCCAACTTCAGCAGCGTAGTGGCACCGCTAACAGGTTTACTAAAGAAGAACACAAAATTTTGGTGGACAGAACAATGCCAGGTGGCATTTGAAAATTTAAAAGCAGTATTAACCACTGCACCAAAGTTTTTGAAACCCTTCAAAGTTGCAATCAATGCTAGCGATATAGGAGTTGGAGCTGTCATGCTAAAGGAAGATGATGATGGAACTCAATGGCCAGTTGACTACTTTTCAAAGAAACTCAATACCCATTAGAAAAAAATACTCTACTGGTCTTACAACATTTTAATGTTTATGTGATAAACAATGCGTTAGAGACAGTTGTTTACACTGACCACAATCCTCTACATTCTTGGAAAGATTTAAAGACAAAAATATGAGACTATTTCATTGGAGTCTTATGTTACAGACTTTTAATTTGAAAATCATACATGTTGTGGGTTGTAAGAATGTGATGGCAGGTGGGTTATTGTGGATTTAAAGGAAAAAAATATAGATAGGATTGGACAGATTCTAATGTTTTATATATATGTGTGTGTTAGCAGAAATTAATATGAAAGTATAACTTAGATTAATGACCTATGTATTTCAATGTAATGGGATTAAGACATAGAAAAGAAATGAAGCCATCTTTTCATTATGATTGTTCATTTTTTTCTTAAGGGGAGAGATGTTATGAAGTTGAAGGCATGTACTGTATCTTTAAGAGAGTATGAATGCTGTCCTGAACTGAGGGATTACAAGCACCTGTGTATATGACTAAATGGCAGTCCCAGAGTGTACTGGAAAATTGATTATATGTGACACTTGGCTGTGAAATGGATACCTGAGTTTTCATTGCTATTGTGACAACAATTTGAATTTAACCAATTTGAATTTAACCAATCAGTTTAAATTATGCCCCAGGACACTAAAACCCAATCAAGTTTGAATTTATTGTTTTGCCACAGGTTCAGAAAAGTCTGGGTTGGATGGGTTTTAGAGTCAATTTGATTGTAGTTAACAGATACTGCCTCAGACAAAAAGCTTTTAAATTTAAAAACAGCACTTATACAATGAAAGGAAGTGGCCAGTTCTCCCAGCTCAGGATTAGTGAATTTTTCTAGCTGTTAAAGCAATTATCAATTTGTGTCTAAGTTTCCTGTGATTTTCTTCTGTTTCTTAAAAATAGCTGGTTAAGTATAAGCTTGATACTGATGATATTTTAAAATCATGAATATGATATATCTTTACAGTAGAGTATAAAGAGCAGGGAATCTCAAGAATATAGGAGTTGGGAGGTCATGTTGCAGCTGTACAGGACATTGGTTAGGCCACTTTTGGAATATTGCGTGCAATTCCCGTCTCCCTGCTATAGGAAGGATGGTGTGAAACCTGAAAGGGTTCAGAAAAGATTTACAATGACGTTGGGTTGGAGTGTTTGAGCTATAGGGAGAGGTTGAACATGCTGGGGCTATTTTCCCTGAAGCGTCAGAGGCTGAGAGGTGACCTTATAGAGGTTTATAAAGTCATGAGGGACATAGAGAGGGTAAATAGACAATGTCTTTTCCACAGGTTGGCGGAGTCCAAAACTGGAGGGCACAGGTTTAGGTGAGAGGGGAAAGATTTAAAAGGGACCTAAAGGGCAGAGAGTGATGCGTGTATTGAATGAGCTGCCAGAGGAAGTGGTGGAGGCTAGTTCAAATACACTTAAAAGGCATCTGAATGGGTATATGAATATGAAGGGTTCAGAGGGATATGGGCCAAATGCTGGCAAATGGGACTAGATTTTTTTAGGCTATCAGCCATTGAGGTGATAGATGAGTTCGGCTGAAGGGTCTCTTTCGACGCTATACAGCTCTAAGACTCTATACCAAAAATTACTGGAGAAAGCAGGAATACAAAGTTGAAGATTATCAGTTTTCAGTGAATCAGATTTAATCTCATTGAACAGACCTCCTTATGGTTATCCAAGCTCCCAAACATTACTGAAGGAGTTCCTCGGGGTAGTGTCCAAGGCCCAAACATCTTCAGCTGCTTCATCAATAATCATCTTCCCTCCATCATAAGGTCAGAAGTGGGAATATTCACTGACGATTACACAACGTTGAAGTCATTTACAACCTCTCAGATATTGAAGTAATCTATCATCAAATGTGGCAAGAACCGGACAAAATTCAGGCTTAGACTGATCACTGTCAAGAAACATGCAGGTCACAGTGACAATTTGCAACAAGAGAAAATCTAACCATTGTCACTTAACCATTAGCGTAACAATCAACAAACTTCCAGTAACAAATCCTGGAGGATTTCTATTGACCCGAAACTGGAACTGGAACAATCATAAAAATACAGCAGCTACAAAAAGTCAGAGATTCACAACTCAGTTCGTGACAGATGTAATATTCTTAATGAGTAAGGTGCAGTATTCTCAGTCAGTGAGATGCAGTGTTCTCAGTGTTTTGCATATTCTCAGTCAGTGAGGTGTAGTATTCTCAGCCAGTGTTGTGCAGTATATTCAGTCAGTGAGGTGCAGTATGCTCAGTCAGTGAGGTGTAGTATTCTCAGCCAGTGTTGTGCAGTATACTCAGTCAGTGAGGTGCAGTGTTCTCAGTCAGTGAGTTACATTATTAGTGATTACTTACAAGACCATTCCAGATACTAAAAGGGGTTTTCACATGTTTTACAGAATTTAAGACTGTTATAACAAGCACAAAATAAATTATATTTAATAAAAGCAGCAGTATTTCATTGTCAACCATTCACAATGCACAAGGCAGGAATGTGATGGATGTGATGAATGATGTGATGTGACTTGCCTGGATGCACACAGCTCCAACAATACTCAAGAACCTTGAGACCATCCATGCACAAAGCAGCCTGTTGGATTGGCATCCTATCTGTAAACGTCAATGTTCAATAGAATTATGACTGACGCAGTGTGTAGCATCTGCAAGATGCTCCAAGGGTCATTCAACAGCACCTTGTAAACCTGCAATCTGTATTACCTAAGGAAAAGGACAATAGATGCAGGGAACACCACCACCTGCAAGCCACTCACCATCCAGATTTGAAAGTATGTCACCGTCCCTTCACTTTTATACTGGACATCTTTTCCTTCCAGCGTTATAAGTATCCCGACACCTGAAGGACGACAGCAGTTCAAGAAGGCAGCTCACCTTCTTCAAGGCAATTGTGGATGGTCAATAAGTGCTGGCCTTGCCAATGACTCCCACATGTCATGAATGAATAAAGGAAAAAATAGTTGGTATCACAATATCAGACACTTACAAAAATCCTTCTTACCTTCTCTTTGATTTGTAAATACAACACATCTCCCAAGAATTGTCCTTCATAAAGCTTTTATTTGAAAAGAAATCGACATGCTGGAGGCAAAAAAACCAAAGCAAGAAAGTTATATAGAGTCACAGAGATTGACAACACAGAATCAGACCATTCGGTCCAACTCCTCCATGCCGACCAGATATCCCAAACCAATCTAGTCCCACCTGCCAGCACCCAGCCTATATCCCTCTAAACCCTTCCTACTTGTTATCCCATCCAGATTCCTTTTAAATGTTGCAGTTGTACCAGCCTCCATCACTTCCTCTGGCAGCTCATTCTATGCACACGCCACCCTCTGCATGAAAAGGTTGCCCCTTAGGTCCCTTTTATACCTTTCCCCCCTCTCACCCTAAACCTATGCCCTCTAGTTCTGGAGTCCCAGATTTATCTAAATTAAACTTCATCTGCCACTTCTCAGCCTATTGGCCCATCTGATTAGGATCCTGTTGTAATCGGAGGTAACCTTCTTCACTGTCCACTATACCTCCAATTTCGGTGTCATCTGGGTGCTGCATTTTGGGAAAGCAAATCTTAGCAGGACTTATACACTTAGTGGCAAGGTCCTAGAGAGTGTTGCTGAACAAATAGACCTTGGAGTGCAGGTTCATAGCTCCTTGAAAGTGGAGTTGCAGGTAGATAGGATAATGAAGAAGGTGTTTGGTATGCTTTCTTTTATTGGTCAGAGTATTGAGTTGGAAGGTCATGTTGTGGCTGTACAGGACATTGGTTAGGCCACTGTTTGAATATTGCGTGCAATTCTGGTCTCCTTCCTATTGGAATGATGTTGTGAAACTTGAAGGGGTTCAGAAAAGATTTATAAGGATGATGCCAGGGTTGGAGGATTTGAGCTATAGGGAGAGGCTGAACAGGCTGGGGCTGTTTTCCCTGGAGCGACGGAGGCTGAGGGGTGACCTTATAGAGGTTTACAAAATTATGAGGGATATGGATAGGATAAATAGACAAAGTCTTTTCCCTAGGGTGGGGGAGTCCAAAACTAGAGGGCATAGGTTTAGGGTGAGAGGAGAAAGATATAAAAGGGACCTAAGGGGCAACTTTTTCATGCAGAGGGTGATACGTGTTTGGAATGAGCTGCCAGAGGAAGTGGTGGAGGCTGGTACAATTGCAACATTTAAGAGGCATTTGGATGGGTATATGAATAGGAAAGATTTGGAGGGATATGGGCCGGGTGCTGCCAAGTGGGACTAGATTGGGTTGGGATATTTGGTCAGCATGGACGGGTTGGACCGAAGGGTCTGTTTCCATGCTGTACATCTCTATGACTATATGATTCTATCTGCAAAATTATAAACTATACCTCTTATGACAATAGACAATAGACAATAGGTGCAGGAGTAGGCCATTCTGCCCTTCGAGCCTGTACCACCATTCAATATGATCATGGCTGATCATCCTTAATCAGTATCCTGTTCCTGCCTTATCTCCATAACCCTTAATTCCACTATCCTTGAGAGCTCTATCCAACTCTTTCTTAAATGAATCCAGAGACAGTGCCTCCACTGCCCTCTGGGGCAGAGCATTCCACACAGCCACCACTCTCTGGGTGAAGAAGTTTCTCCTCATCTCTGTCCTAAATGGTCTACCCCATATTTTTAAGCTGTGTCCTCTGGTTCGGCATTCACCCATCAGCGGAAACATGTTTCCTGTCTCCAGAGTATCCAATCCTTTAATAATCTTATATGTCTCAATCAGATCCCCTCTCAGTCTTCTAAGCTCAAGGGTTACAAGCCCAGTCGCTCCAGTCTTTCAGCGTAAGGTAGTCCCGCCATTCCAGGAATTGACCTCGTGAACCTACGCTGCACTCCCTCAATAGCCAGAATGTCTTTCCTCAAATTTTGAGACCAGAACTGCACACAATACTCCAGGTGTGGTCTCACCAGGGCCCTGTGCAGCTGCAGAAGAACCTCTTTGCTTCTATACTCAATCCCTCTTGTTATGAAGGCCAGCATGCTATTAGCCTTCTTCATTACCTGCTGTACCTGCATGCTTACCTTCATTGACTGGTGTACAAGAACCCCAGATATCTTTGTACTGCCCCTTTACCTAAATTGATTCCATTTAGGTAGTAATCTGCCTTCCTGTGGATAACCATACATTTATCCACATTAAACTGCATCTGCCATGCATCTGACCACTCACTTAACCTGTCCAGGTCACCCTGTAATCTCCTAACATCCTCCTCACATTTTACCCTGCCACCCAGCTTAGTATCATCAGCAAATTTGCTAATATTATTACTAATACCATCTTCTATATCATTAATATATATTGTAAAAAGCTGCGGTCCCAGCACTGATCCCTGCGGTACCCCACTGGTCACTGCCTACCATTCTGAAATGGAGCCGTTTATCACTACTCTTTGTTTCCTGTCAGCCAACCAACTTTCAATCCAAGTTAGTACTTTGCCCCCAATACCATGCACCCTAATTTTGCTCACTAACCTCCTATGTGGGACTATATCAAAAGTTTTCTGAAAGTCCAGGTACAGTACATCTACTGGATCTCCCTCGTCCATCTTCAGAGTTACATCCTCAAAAAATTCCAGAAGATTAGTCAAGCATGATTTCCCCTTCATAAATCCATGCTGACTCTGACCTATCCTGTTACTACTATCCAGATGTGTCGTAATTTCATCCTTTATAATAGACTCCAGCATCTTTCCCACCACTGAGGTCAGACTAACTGGTCTATAGTTTCCTGGATTTCTCTCTCCCACCTTTCTTAAAAAGTGGTACAACATTAGCCACCCTCCAATCGGAACTGATCCCGAATCTATCGAACTCTGGAAAATAATCACCAACGCATCCATGATTTCTCGAGCCACCTCCTTCAGTACCCTGGGATGTAGACCATCAGGCCCCGGGGACTTATCAACCTTCAGACCTAACAGTCTGTCCAACACCAATTCCTGGCAAATATAAATTCCCTCAAGTTCAGGTCCTTCAGCCACTGTTACCTCAGGGAGATTACTTGTGTCTTCCCCGGTGAACACAGATCTGAAATACCAATTCAATTCTTCTGCCACTTCTTTTTTCCCCGTAATATATTCCCCTATTTCTGTCTTCAAGGGCCCAATTTTAGTCTTAACCATTTTTTTGCCTTTCACATACTTAAAAGAGCTTTTACTATCCTCCTTAATATTCTTGGCCAGTTTACCTATGTACCTCATTTTTTCTCTGCGTATTTCCTTCTTAGTTATCCTCTGTTGTTCTTTCAAAGCTTCCCAGTCCTCCGTTTTCCCACTTATCTTTGCTATGTTATACTTTATCTCTTATAACTTTATATGTTTCTTAACTTCCCTCGTCAGCCACGGTCACCCATGCCTCCTCCGAGGATCTTTCTTCCTTTTTGGAATGAACTGATCCTGCATCTTCTGCATTATACACAGAAATATCTGCCAATGTTTCTCCACTGTCATCCCTGCTAAGGTATTGCACCATTGAACTTTGGCCAGCTCCTCCCTCATAGCTCCATAGTTCCCATTATTCAACAGAAATATTGAATTGTACCCTCTCCCTCTCAAATTGCAGATTGAAGCTTATTGTAATATGGTCACTACTTCCCAATGGTCACTACTTCCCAATGGTTCCTTCACTTCGAGGTCCCTGATTAATTCTGGTTTGTTGCACAATACCAGATCCAGCATTGTCTTCTCCCTGGTAGGCTCCAGCACCAGCTGTTCTAAGAATCCATCTCAGAGGCACTCCACAAAGTCTCTTTCTTGAGGTCCAATACCATCCTGATTCTCCCAGTCTACCTGCATGTTGAAATCCCCCATAACAACTGTAGTAACATCTTTGCGACAGGCCAATTTCAGCTCCTGATTCAACTTACATCCGACATCCAGACTACTGTTTGGGGGCCTGTAGATAACTCCCAAGAGGGAGTTATTCTCACATTCAAATCATTTATATAAATGATGAAAAGTAGTGGACCCAGCACCGATTCTTGTGGCACTCCACTGGTCACAGGCCTTTAGTCTGAAAAACAACGCTCCACCACCACTCTCTATCTCTACCATTTTGGCAGTTCTGTATCCAAATGGCTAGTTCTCCCTGTATTCCATTAGATTAGATTAGATTAGATTATTTACAGTGTGGAAACAGGCCCTTCGGCCCAACAAGTCCACACCGATCCTCCGAAGATCTAAACTTGCCAACCAGTCTTCCATGGGGAATCTTGTTGAATGCCTTAATGAAGTCCATATAGATCACTGATTTCCTGATGAAGGGTTTTTGCCTGAAACATCGATTTTCATGCACCTCGGAGGCTGCCTGACCTGCTGTGCTTTTCCAGCACCACTCTAATCTTGACTCCATAGAGATCATGTCCACCGCTCTGTCCTCATAAATTCTCTTTGTTACTTCTTCAAAAAACTCAATCATGATTTCCCACGCACAAAGCCATGTTGACTATCCCTAATCAATCCTTGCCTTTCCAAATACAAGTACATCCTGTCCCTCAGGATTCCCTCCAATAACTTGTCTACCACTGATGTGAGGCTCACTGGTCTATAGTTCCCTGGCTTGTCCTTACCATCTTTCTTAAACAGTGGCACCACGTTAGCCAACCTCCAGTCTTCTGGCACCTCACCTGTGACTCTCGATGATACAAATATCTCAGTAAGGGGCACAGCGATCACTTCCGTAGCTTCCCACAGAGTTCTAGGGTGCACCTGATCAGGTCCTGGGGATGTATCCACCTTTATACATTTCAAGACCCATCCAGCACTTCCTCCTCTGTAATATGGACAGTTTTCAAGATGTCACCATCTATTTCCCTACATTCTATATCTTCCATATCCTTTTACACTCTTGCAAAATACTCATTTAGTATCTTCCCCATTTTCTGCAGCTCCACACAATGGCCGCCTTGCTGATCTTTGAGGGGCCCTATTCTCTCCCTAGTTATCCTTTTGTCCTTAATGTATTTGTAAAAACTCTTTGGCTTCTCCTTAATTGTATTTGCCAAAGCTATCTCATGTCCCCGTTATGCCCTCCTGATTTCCCTCTTAAGTATACTCCTACCGTCTTCATACTCTTCTAAAGATTCATTTGATCTATCCTGTCTATGCCTGACATATGCTTCCTTCTTTTTCTTAACCAAACCCTCAATTTCTTCAGTCATCCAGCATTCCTTACACCTACCAGTCTTTCCTTTCACCCTAACAGGAACATACTGTCTCTGGACTCTCGTTATCTCATTTCTGAAGGCTTCCAATTTTCTAGCCGTCTCTTTACCTGCAAACATCTGCCCTCGATCAGCTTTTGAAGGTTCTTGCCTAATACCATCAAAATTAGCCTTCCTCCAATTTAGAAATTCAACTTTTAGATCTGGTCTATGCTTTTCCATCACTATTTTAAAACTAATAGAACTATGGTTGCTAGCCCCAAAATGCTCCCCCACTGACACCTCAGTCACCTGCCCTGCCTTGTTTTCCAAGAGTAGATCATGTTTTGCACCTTCTCTAGTAGGTACATCCAGATATTGAATCTGAAAATTTTCTTGTACGCATTTAACAAATTCTTCTCTATTTCAACCCTTAACACTGTGGCAGTCCCAGTCTATGTTTGGCAAGTTAAAAATCCCCTACCATAACCACCCTATTATTCTATATCTTCCATATCCTTTTACACAATAAACACTGTTGCAAAATACTCATTTAGAATCTCCCCCATTTTCTGCAGCTCCACACAATGGCCGCCTTGCTGATCTTTGAGGGGCCCTATTCTTCTTACAAATCTGTTTCTCAATTTCCCTCTGACTATACAATCCCAATAAGGTGATCATCCCTTTCTTATTTCTCAGTTCAACCCAAATAACTTTCCTGGATGTATTTCCGGGAATATCCTCTCTTGGTACAACTGTAATGCTTGAGGAGAAAGTGAGGTCTGCAGATGCTGGAGATCAGAGATGGAAATGTGTTGCTGGAAAAGCGCAGCAGGTCAGGCAGCATCTAGGGAACAGGAGAATCGACGTTTCGGGCATTAGCCCTTCTTCAGGGCTAATGCCCGAAACGTCGATTCTCCTGTTCCCTAGATGCTGCCTGACCTGCTGCGCTTTTCCAGCAACACATTTCCACAACTGTAATGCTATCCCTTATCAAAAACGTCACTCCCTCTCCCCTCTTGCCTCCCTTTCTGTCCTTCCTCTAGCATTTGTATCCTGGAACATTAGGCTGCCAGTCATGTGCATCCCTGAGCCACGTTTATGTGTCATTGCTATGATATCCCAGTCCCATGTTCCTAATCATGCCCTGAGTTCATCTGCCTTCCCTGTTAGACTTCTTGCACTGAAATAAATGCAGTTTAATTTATCAGTCCTATCTTGTTCTCTGCTCTGTCCCTGCCTGCCCTGACTGTTTGACGCGCTTCTTTTCTCAACTGTACCAGTCTCAGATTAATCTCTTTCCTCGCTATCTCCCTGGGTCCCACCCAACCCAATAGTTTAAATCGTCCCGAGCAGCTCTAGCAAATTTCCCTGCCAGTATATTAGTCCCCTTCCAATTCAGGTGCAATCCGTTCTTCTTGTACAGATCACTTCTACCCCAAAAGAGATTCCAATGATCCAAAAATGTGAATCCTTCTCCCACACACCAGTTCCTCAGCCATGCATTCATCTGCTCTATCCTCCTATTCCTGCCCTCACTAGCTCATAGCACCAGGAGTAATCCAGATATTGCTACTCTTGAGGACCTCCTTTTTAAATTCCTGCCTAACTCTCTGTATTCTCCCTTCAGAGTCTATTCCTTTTCTCTTCCAATGTCATTGGTTCCAATGTGTACAATGACCTCATACTAGTCCCTCTCCCCCTTGAGAACATTCTGCACCCTCTCTGAGACATCCTTGATCCTGGCACAAGGGAGGCAACACACCATTCTGATTTTTCCCTGCTGGCTACAGAAACATCTATCTGTGCCTCAGACTAGAGAGTCCCCTAACAAAATTGATCTCTTGGAATCCGACGTACCTCTCATTGCATTAGAGCCAGTCTCAATACCAGAAACCTGGCTATTCGTGCTACATTCCCCTGAGAATCCAACACCCCTTACATTTTCCAAAACAGCATACTTGTTTGAAATGGGTATAGCCACAGAAGACTCCTGCTCTAACTCCCTATCTCTCTTACCTTTCCTGGAGTTAACCCATCTATGTGACCATATCTGCAATTTTTTTCCCTTCCTATAACTGCCATCCATCACATCCCCTTGCTCTTATAAATTCCTCAGTGCTTCTAATTGTTTCTCCAACTGGACTATTTGATCTGATTGGATTCGCAAACAACGGCATTTATTGCAGATACAATCCTCAGTAACACATCAACTCTCCTTAAACTCCCACATCCGACAAGAAGAGTATTGCATTCTACTAAAGACCATTTTTGCCTCTTTCAATCTACAGTTGCAGAAAATAGCACTGTCTTATTCCTCTACAAAACACTGCCCCAGGCTAAATTAATACTTATGGCTTGTATTTTTAAGTTTAACATCCGTGTGTGTGTGAAGTGGAGAAATTTCTAGCTTCCATGATTTAAGAATGCAACAACTCCAAGTGAATCTTGCCTCAGTCTCCAGCAATGTTTGTATCTAGATGATTTCACAATGTACATAACTTCTTGAGTTAATGTTTCATTGCAAAAAAACACTTTTAAGTACCATATTTTACTCTTTTATTTTTGTACTATTACTCACTGCTACTTTTGTTGTTCAACTTGTGCATTTTGCTCTCACTACCTCATTCTCAGTCAGTTTAATTTATTTTGAAATTGGTTCTGTGTTTATTTGTTTCAATGTGAAACCTGTATTTTCTGACAAGCACACTGAAAATTGTGCTGATCTGAATAAAGCTATTTAAATATGTTCCAGCATTTGTTTCAAATAATTTTGGAAAATTAGCCCAAATTGGTAGCTTGGAATGCTTCCTTGTCAGTTTTTTTTAATGTGATAATACTCATAGCAAAATGCTATTTTTAATCTTTTATGTTTCCTAGTAATGTTTTTGAATGTGTGAGGAGGGTGTTTATTTGCATACATTAAAATAATTTTTAAAAACTCTTGTTTTAAAATATTTTGTTTTAATTATTTAACAATAAGCAATTCAAATGCATATCTGTGAAACTTACAAATCAACTTGTAGTTAAAATATTACAAGTAGAAGGTTTTAAATACAAAACACATGATTTATTTCTATAAATAATAAAAATACAGTCAACACTGAAGGTGAACTACTGGTGACCCATTTTCCAAAACACTAAAATAGAGCTTCAGCTGTCACAAAATCAAGCAACGTTCCACAAGACAAGTACTGTTTGTGGGCAGCACGCTCAGTCAATCTGACCAAAGTTGTTGTTACTGAGTTGTTGAATACACTGAGAATAGCAAACATGTTCATTGTTAGGTTATAAGCTCCGTGTAATCCTTCTTGAGTTTAGTGTGACTACACTATATTTTAATACTTTTGTTCATAAGTTACCAAAAATGCTGACACTCTGTTTATGAGCTGTGATCCTGAATGATTGATAAAATCAGATCTTCTGGGTTAAATTGCTATTTTTAAAAATTGATTTGGATTACTGAACCTCTGTGCCTGTTGCTTGCTGG
Organism: Chiloscyllium plagiosum; assembly: GCF_037043375.1. Lineage (NCBI taxonomy): Eukaryota > Metazoa > Chordata > Chondrichthyes > Orectolobiformes > Hemiscylliidae > Chiloscyllium > Chiloscyllium plagiosum. The sequence goes on along the minus strand of NW_028270142.1, from coordinate 127,982,516 downwards.
ACAATTATTGATGAGAGAGTCATTACTACTGTAATCATTGTGATCAGAGAGTTAAGGTTTTAGAAGGAATTCTGATTCAGTTGTGCTGTCCTTTGAAAAGATTGACCTTTGGTTCATACTTTTCCCCTTTATACTTTAGAATTATTGAACCTGACTATATCGTATTTAGTCTTCTATTGACTGGATTGACAGAAAATTCCAATTTGTTTGGACAACTCAGCTGTTGACCAGATTCCAGAAAGTTTGGTCTTTCAACAGACAATGACCATGATAAGTTGGAGACAAAATGATGTAATTTGGCTAAACAAAATGGATCTGTGTTTTGCTTAAATACAGGTATATTGCGCATGTATTATTTGCCTAACTTTAGCTTTCATTACGGTGCCCTCAGTGAATCAAGCTGAGTTGGGTATTACAAAAATGCAACTTGTTATTCTACTTGCGCCATCAAGTGGTTGGAAGTGACTATTACAAGCTAATAAATAGGTTTCACTTAAAATTGTATTTTGACAGAAATAGTTTGATTTGAGAATGTCTAATTTGTTAGGATAAGAGGGATTACAACACAGAAGGTGCCCAGTTGGACCCTTGAATCCACTCTAAATCTCTGTAAAGCAAATCAGTTCTTTCTATTCCATTGCTCAAACCCCATGGACCTACAAGTTTATTTTCCAAGTGCCTATTCAATTTCCTTTTGAAATCTTTTATCATCTCTACTTGCACTTCTGTAGACAATGAGTTCTAGGTCATTACCACCACTATGTAAGGAAATTCTTCTTCACAGCTTCCACATCATATGATCAAATGATGGGAATTGATATTCTTTGCTACTTTCTGTAAACCTGTCAAAACCTTGTAGTACGTCTCAATTTTCACTCTTTCAGGGAAAACAACTCAGCTTTGCCAACTTCTCGGTGTGCCTAAATTCTTTCATCACTGGAACCATTCTGGTAAATCTTCTTTGAAGCAGCATCATGTACATACTCTTGTTGTGAGCTAACCAAAGCTTTGTAAAGGATAATAGCCAATGTTGTCCCGCTATTTAAGAAGGGTAGCAGAGATAATCCTGGAAATGACAGGCCTGTGACTGTCACGTCAATGGTAGGGAAATAATTGGAAAAGACTCTCAGGGACAAGATCTAAATGCATTTAGAAGCAAATGGAGTTATTAGTGATAGACAGCATGGTTTTGTGTGGGGGAGGTCATGCCTCATTCACTTGATCAAATTTTTTTGAGGAGGTGACAAAGATAATTGATGAGGAATAAGTGGTCGATTTTGTCTACATGGACTTCAGTAAAGCCTTTGACAAAGTACCTCATAGCAGACTGGTACACAAGTCATATGGTATTGGGGTGAGCTGGCTAGATGGATACAGAACTGGCTTATCATAGGAGATAGAGGTTGGTGGTGGAAGGATGCTTTTTGGAATGGTGGGTCATGACTAGTCGTGTTCCACAAGGACCAATGCTAGGACTCTGCTGTTCATGATCTACATAAATGATTTGTAGGAAAATGTAACTAGTCTAATTAGTAAGTCTGAGGACAATACAAAGATTGGTGTAATTGTGGATAGTGAGGAGGATCGTCAGAGGATATTGCAGGATATAGATCAGTTGGAGGCATTGCCAGAAAAATGGCAGGTGGAGTTTAATCTGGACAAATGTGAGGTGATGCATTTTGGAAGGTTAAGGGCAGGAGGAAATAACACAGTGAATGGCAGAACCCTTCGGATTATTGCTATGCAGAGGGATCTTGTTGTGCAGGTCCACCGATCACTGAAGGTGGCAAAGCCAGTAGATAAGGTAGTAAAAAAGGTCTATGGCATGCTTGCCTTCATTGGAAGGGGCATTGAGTATAAAGATGGACATGTTGTGCTCCAGCTTTAGAGAACTTTAGTTCGGCCACTCTTGAAATATTGCATGCAGTTCTGGTACCACATTACCAGAAGGATGTGGATGGTTTGGAGAGGGTACAGGAAAGGTTCACTAGGATGTTGTTTGGTCTGTGGGATTTTAGCCATGAAGAAAGGTTGGATAGACTGGATTTGTTTTCACTGGACTGCACAAGGTTGAGGGGAGACCTAAATGAAGTTCATAAGATTGTGAATCATATGATAGAATGGAAAGTATAAGGCGGAGGGGTCTATTACTAGGGGACACAGGTTTAAGGTGTGAGGTGGGGATGGTGGGAGGTTATAAAGAGATGTGCAAGGCAAAATTTTCACACAAAGAGTGGTGAGTGCCTGGAATGCGCTGCCAGAGGAGGCGGTGGAAGCAGACACAATAGCAGCATTCAAGAAGTACCTGGAGGAATAGGAAAGGAACAGAGGGATTCTGTTTGTGAAGACAGTTTTAGTATGGAAGGGCCAAACGTGGCAGTGTAAGGTTGGAGGGCTGAAGGGATCAGTGTTCTTTGTTTGTCCTGGTTCAGCTTCTTTGTCTTTTTATTCAATACCAATATTTTTGAAGATTACAATTTCATTTGCTATGCTAAGTCTTGTATATTTGAATCTCAGTGCTCGTATATGTTGGTTTCACTTAGAAATATCCAAGATAAATACATGGAAATAAAAGCAGGATTAGGCCATTCAGTCTTTCAAGCCCTCCCATTCAATAAATTATAGAGCCAGAGCGGTCACTGATATTTCATTATTTTTATTTTATATTTTATCAATTTTGGTTTAGAGCTATAAACTGGAAACTAAAGGCGACTTTTGGACTGTGGGTAACAGCTTACATTAAAAGGAAAACAGACTAAACAAGCTTTTGGAGATAGTAGATGCTGGAATGTAGAGTCGAAAAAAAGTAGTGTTGGAAAGGCACAGCAGGTCAGGCAGCATTGAAGGAGCAGGAAAGACAACATTTCAGATTGGATTCCTTCATCGAACTTCCTGCACCTCTGATGCTGCCTGACTTGTTGTGTCTGAAAAAGCTTTTGTTTGTTTTGAACCCAGGCGGGAAGTTAATTTCCATTCCTGATCAAAACGTTCTGCAGACGTCTTCATCACTAGGGTAGAGCTTTATGTAAACAGATAGTTGAAGTTAGCTATTAATGAGAAATTCTCTATTAATAATTAATACTGGGAATTGAATCCAAGTTTGGAAAAGGCCTTATGTGCAAACATATAGCAGACATTGAATGGTAACTGGGACCTCATTGGGGAGACTCAGTCTGACAATGAGTGGTCAGGGTTCCAATAGGATTTTGGACTGTGTTTTCTATCGATAAATAACCTGACTGTTGATACTACAGCATGAATATTCAAAAGTTCCCAATGTAACCTCCCTTAGCAGCGTTTGGGAGTAGAAAACTAAGTTATAAGCATTACTGCTGTTATCTGAGTGAACTGTAGTGGGGACCTTAATCAACATCTTATTCTGTAACTATGTCGATAAAGTATGGTGCTAGAAACAGCACAGCAGGTCAGGCAGCATCTGAGCAGCAAAAGAGGCAATGTTTCGGGCAGGACCCTTCTTCAGTGACTGACCTGCCATGCTTTTCCAGCACACGCTTAATCAACTCTGACTTCCCAGCATCTGCAGTTCTCACTTTCTCCTCTGTAACTATGTCCCTAGTTTGAGATTCCACTAATAGAAACATCTTCTCAATACCTACTCTATCAAGTCTCCTTAGAATGTTTCATTAGGTTACTCCTAGTTTTCTAAACCCTAGTGACTAAAGGCCTAACCTGTAAAGCTGTTCCTGATAAATCAACCCCTTCATCCTAAAAGTTAGTTTAGTGAATCTCTTGACCTGCCTCCAATGCCAGTACATCCTTTCTTAAATAAGGGGACCAAAACTGTACACAGCTTTCCAACTGTGGCCTCAACATCACCCGATATAGTTAGAATCATAGAATCCCAACAGTGTGGAAACAGGCCCTTCGGCCCAACCGACCTTCCAAAGAGTAACAAACCTATATTTATTCTCCACCCTATTATCCTATATTTACCTCACTTACACATCTCTGAACACAATGGGCAATTTAGCACATCCAATTCACCTAACTTGCACATCTTTCCTTTCTCTGGGAGGAAACCAGAGCACCCGGCGGAAACCTACGCAGACCTGCGGAGAATGTGCAAATTCAGACAGTTGCCCGAGGCTGGAATCGAACCCGGGTCCCTGGCACTGTGAGGCAGCAATGCTAGCCACTGTGCCACCCCATAATTGTATCAAGACTTCCATGATTTTAAACTCCAACCCTTTGGCAATTAAGTCCTTGGATAAATTCACTGCTGGCATCAGTCTAAATTACTAATAAAAGTTGAGCGAGTGGGCAAAAAATATTGTGGATACAGTGTAACATGGATAAATGTAACATTGTCCACTTTGGTCAGAATAACAGAATGGGAGATATTAATTTAATAGTGATTGATTGGGAAATGCTAATGTACAAAGGGACCTGGATGCCCTTATACTCCTGGTCACTGAAAGCAAGCAAGCAAGCAGGTTCAGCAGTTATGAAGGCTAATAGAATGTTGACCTTCATTATGAGGGAGTTTGAACACAGGAGCAAGTCTATGTTGCTGCAAATAGAGCCATTAAGATGTACAGCATGGAAACAAATCTTTCAGTCCAGCTTGTCCATGCTGACCAGACATCCTAAATTAATCTATCCATGTTACACTGCATCCACAATATTTGGCCCATATCCCTGTAAACCTTTCCCATTCATATACCCATTCAGGTAATTGTACCAGTCTCCACCGCTTCCTCTGGCAGCTCATTCCATATATACATCACCCTCTGTAAGAAAAAGATGTCCCTTAGGTCCCTTTTAAATCTTTCCCCTCTCAACTTAAGCCTTTGCCCTTAAGTTCTGGATTTAGTTACACTGGGGAAAAGACTTTGGTTATCTACCTAACGCCCTATCTATGCCTCTCATGATTTTATAAACTCCTCAGCCTCCGATGCTCTAGAGAAAATAGCCCCAGCCTGTTCAGCCTCTACTTTAGCTCAAACATTCCAACACTGGCAACATTCTTGCAAATCTTCCAAAGCCTTTCAAGTTTCACAGCATCCTTCCTATAGCAGGGGAGACGAGAATTGCATGCAGTATTCCAAAAGTGGCCAAACCAATGTCCTGTACAGCTGCAACATGACCTCCCAACTCCTATACACAAGGCACTGACCAATAAAGGCAAGCATACCAAACGCTGCCTTCAGTATCTTATTTATCTGTGACTTCACTTTCAAGGAACTAAGAACTTGCACTCCAAGGTCTCTTTGATCAGCAACACTCCCCAGGACCTTACCATTAAGTGTATAGGTCCTGCCCTGATTTGCCTTTCCAAAATGCAGCACCTGACAGATATCTAAATTAAACTCCATATGCCACTCCTGGGGCCATTGGCCATCTAACCAAGATCCTGTTGTACTCTGAGGTAACCTTCTTTGCTGCCCACTGCACCACCAATTTTGGTGTCATCTGCAAAAATACTAAACATATCTATGTTCACATCCAAATCATTTATCTAGATGACAAAAAGTAGTGGATCCAGCACTGATTCTTGTGGCACAATGCTGATCACAGGCCTCGAATCCAAAAAGCAACCATTCATCACCACTGTCTATATTCCATGTGATCTAACCTTACTAACCAGTCTGCCATGAGGAACTCTGTTGACTGCCTTACTGAAGCCCATATAGATCCTATCCACCACTTTGCTCTCATCTACATTCTTCATTACTTCTTCAAACAACTCAATCAAGTTCATGAGACACGATTTCCCACACACAAAGCCATTTTGACTATACCTAATCTTTGTCTTTCCAAATAAATGTAAATCATGTCCCTCCAGATTCACTCCAACAACTTTCCTTACCACCGATGTCAGGCTCACCCGTCTATAGTTCCCTGGCTTTTCCTTACCACCTTTCTTAAGTAGTGACACCATGGGAGCCAACCTCCAGTCTTCTGGCACCTCACCTGTGACTGTAGATGATTCAAGTATCTTAGCAAGGGGCATAGCAATCATTTCCCTAGCTTTTCACAGAGTTCTAGAGTACACTTGATCAGGTCCCAGGGATTTATCCATCTTTATATGTTTTAAGTCATCCACCATCTCCTCTGTAATATGGACATCTTTCGAGATGTCTCTATTTAATTTTCCATGTTTTCTATTTTCCATATTGTTGGGGATTGAGTGAATTATGCAGTGGTGACTCGCTCGTAGCAGTCCAATTTAGATAAGTAATTGTGCCGCACAAACCTTGGGTTTTTGACTGTTTATTCGTGAGCTCATGGGGAGAGACAGGTCTACCTAATGGTCACAAGTCACTCCGATGAGATACAGAGAGTTGTGTAATTATTTAGGTTACAATCATTTAACAATTAGCTAACTGTTAATTGCAGTATAATGAGCAGGTTAGGCACGTTGTCCAGTCACTAGCCTCAGTCACATCGTGTCTGGACAGTGTTGGTTAGTAGCCTGATAAGCAAGTGTCAGTATACAATGGATTCTTGTAAAATAAGAGCATTTCCATGCTGGAAAAGAATTCATTTATCAGGCATTAGTACAGCTGCAAGACCAACCACTTCACTGAGCCTGGGAAAGTACAAGCTTAGCAAGCAGAAACTAACATGCGATTCAAAATGGTTTCCAAGCTTTATGATGTGACAAGATGGCTGCTTTGAATCTACCAAATCTCCCACAATTCCTTCCTTTTTTATTTTCACCAAATCAGGAGGGCAGTTGAGTAACTGGCAAAAAGAGGGAAATAGCTGGAGCCATTGGGGTGGGGTGGGGTGGGGGGATGTTGTCAGGTGGTGGGGGTTTAGAATCGTCCAGGTAATTGTCAGAGTCTGAGTTACCAGGCTCAAGAGAGTAGGAGTCAACGAAACCATCCACTGGTAGGGGAGCGTCAGAAGCAGGAAGCCGTACAAGCTGGAAAGAAGCAGGCGGATTCGGCATCAGTAGGGAGCAAAAACGGGCACAGCATTGTTTCAGGAAAGTAATGATAAGGGAGAGCAAAACAAAACAAAAAGCAATGAGAACCACAAGGTTCTGGAGGAGTGTAGAAGACCAAGAGCCAAGCAAAATTACCCATCCAAGTCCAAAGATCCCAATATGGAGTATTGTCAAAGAGGGAGAAGGGTGCCTTGCGAATATGGGTGGCAATGTTTGTAATGTTCTCACTGGTGTCAGAGATATAGGTATAACAGTCAGAGCCGATAAGGCCATAACTTTCTTGGCCTAGGTTGTTGTGGGCCATGCGATATTGGAGGGCCACAGTACAGACAGTGACCCGCTCTGCATTGAGCAGTTCAAAGGCTGAAAGATGTGGCATTGGCAATCTTTTCCAGAGTGGTTGCAATATGGCGAACCTCAACCTCGAGGGTGGCATAGGGATGGGAAACGATAGTTAAAAGGTGCTGAAATGTAGTGAGTCCCCTCTTGATACGAGGTCTCGAAGTCTCGAAAGGTGTAGTGTGGGAGTGGTAAAGGAAAGGGACAACAAACCTAAGTCCAGGAACTAGTGGTAGGCCTTTTGGCCACAAATGAAATAGGTGCCATTGAAAGCTAACAAATGATTGCGTTGGATACCAATCCAAATGGTGGTAAAAGAGGAACTAATGGCAGTCCTGTTGGGACTTCTGAGGTTAAGTATGCTCCCATCCACAATGGACTGATAAGCAGATGAAGAAAGAAGGATGGAATGAAGGCCCAATGAAGCCAGCTTGCCATCCTGAAGGATACTTGCTTTTAATGCAAACACTTCATAGGGGTGTAGTCGTGGCCATGAGATTGGTGAGGAACAGGGAAGGAGGTGTGCGTGAGAGATTGTATTGAGGCTGGAACCAACCTTTAAATGTGTCCATCTTATTTCCCACTGATTGCCAGCGAAGGCAGGAGTTATCCCCTTAAGATGAAGGGGTACCTATCAGCTGCAGAAAGCTAGGAGGGATGCGAAAAGTTGTCATAGCAGCTGATGTAGCCACCATTCAACAGTGTCAGATTCATTAAAAGGCATGGCTTTTATGGAGATACCTCCCTTGGAGTAGATGGGAATATGGGCACAAATCCAGCAGCTAGAGTGGTTGACCTTTTGTCCATAAAGGTATGTCATGTAAAGAAAAGTAATTCCCTTTTGTTAGAGGCCATTAGGCTGTCCACAGGGCCCCAGCCAAACGTAGTTAGTGAAAGAAAGGTAAGAAAGAGTGTAGTGAAAGGCAGAACAATCAGGCTGAGCCATTCACAGATGAAGGTGGAAGATGTGTCTCTGACAGGGTCTTCTGGTATTCCTCCAGGGTAGCGCTCATCTGCATTGTCACGTGTGTCCATGCGACCTCCCCAGGACTAAGAATGGGCCTTTCCACCTAGGCTCCAATTTGCCCCATTCCTAATTCTTAGGCTTGGCATACCTGTGAATGTAAACTTTGAAGAGTTTTGGTTAACTGATACAAATATTTCCCAATTGTCCAACACTCTAGTGGCAGCTGTTTCAGTCATTGGGATGGTTTTGATTCATCTACTAAAAACATTATTAAACAATATTCACAACAATGTACATGAGGTAATTCTATAAAAGCAAGTTATAGACAATTAAAAAAGGCCCACCAGGCAAAAAAGTGGTTAACAACCTCAGGACATCCCTCTTGTTTGTTGACAAATTAAACACACTTCAGCTTTTTTCCGAGCTGCTTTCTGAAGGTCTGGGTGCCACCAAGTTTGTAACAGAGTATTAACCATTCCCTCCATGCCCAAGTGTGTACAATTATACACATATTCAACTAAAATGGGCAGCAGCAAAGAAGGAACACAAACTTGTCCAGCAAGGGTCACCCACATTTCGGTTTGAGTATCGAGGGAGTAGCTGAAAATGTGTTGCTGGAAAAGCGCAGCAGGTCAGGCAGCATCCAGGGAACAGGAGAATCGACGTTTCGGGCATAAGCCCTTCTTCAGGAATGAGGAAAGTTTGTCCAGCAGGCTAAGATAAAAGGTAGGGAGGAGGGACTTGGGGGAGGGGCGTCGGAAATGCGATAGGTGGAAAGAGGTCAAGGTGAGGGTGATAGGTCAGACTGGGGTGGGGGCGGAGAGGTCAGGAAGAAGATTGCAGGTTAGGAAGGCGGTGCTGAGTTCGATGGATTTGACTGAGACAAGGTGGGGGGAGGAGAAATGAGGAAACTGGAGAAATCAGAGTTCATCCCTTGTGGTTGGAGGGTTCCTAGGCGGAAGATGAGGTACTCTTCCTCCAACTGTCGTGTTATTGTGGTCTGGCGATGGAGGAGTCCAAAGACCTGCATATCCTTGGTGGAGTGGGAGGGGGAGTTGAAGTGTTGAGCCACAGGGTGGTTGGGTTGGTTGGTCCGGGTGTCCCAGAGGTGTTCTCTGAAATGCTCCGCAAGTAGGCGGCCTGTCTCCCCAATATAGAGGAGGCCACATCGGGTGCAGAGGATGCAATAGATGATGTGTGTGGAGGTGCAGGTGAATCTGTGGCGGATATGGAAGTTTCCTTTGGGGCCTTGGAGGGAGGTGTGGGCGCAAGTCTTGCACCTCCTGCGGTTGCAGGGGGAGTACCCTATTTGAGGCCATAATTTGTGCTCTTCAGCAGGGGGCATTCCCTTTGACATCTGTACCTTACCCAGGTCTGGCATACCTGTCCCCATATTGTCTCAATCTGGGTTTTGCTGGGGACCCAATTGGACCAGAAGTTTGGGATGCCTGCTTGGCAACAGCATCTATCTGATCATAGTTGCTTTATCGTGAGCCAAACATCTTGTGGGCGGCACGGTGGCACAGTGGTTAGCACTGCTGCCTCACAGCACCAGAGACCCGGGTTCAATTCCCGACTCAGGCGACTGACTGTGTGGAGTTTGCACATTCCCCCCATGTCTGTGTGGGTTTCCTCCGGGTGCTCCGGTTTCCTCCCACATCACAAAGATGTGCAGGTCAGGTGAATTGGCCATGCTAAATTGCCCGTAGTGTTAGGTAAAAAGGGGTACATGTAGGGGTATGGGTGGGTTGCGCTTCGGCGGGTCGGTGTGGACTTGTTGGGCTGAAGGGCCTGTTTCCACACTGTAAGTAATCTAATCTAATAACTGCCAGATTGATTGGACAAAACAGCATTACTATTAAGCTGCCCCATGGAGGTTAAAAATCCTCTATGTTCCCACACAAGGCTCCATAATTGTGGGTCACACCAAAAGCACAATGAAGAATCAGTGTATATGCGAGGATGTAAGCATGTCGATCCCTGCGTTAGCTCCAAAGTAACATTAACGACACATCACTCCCTAGTGGCCATATTTCCACAGTTAAAGCAAGGGCCAGCCGTTTGACCCTGCGGGATTTTGCTGTCTTGTTCCCAGTCCCAAAGGTGTAATACTGGGGCCTGCCTGTCCCCATTTCCAGGATCCCCTCGGGAAAGAGTTGCTCAGCAGTGGTTTCTGGTTGGCATCTGAGGTAGGTTCAGCTCCCAGTGGGGTATCCTGATCCAAATCAATCCTGTCTTGGATGGCACATGGCATTTGGGATCGCAAGGGCACTGGACATAATCGGTTTTACCTGTAACATGCATCGGGGTGCAGTCTAGTTCTGGCCATCCCAATAGAAAACCACCGCTCACCTCATTTTTGACTGGAAATTCCTGGACTATTTCATTTTGTTTGTCCGGATCATGTCAGTGACACCAGGAGGAATACATTGCAAAAGCATGGGGTTAAAAAAAGGTTAGCCAACTTTGAGTATTTTTCAATTATGGGCTATATACCACTTCCATCAGACAGATGGCCACTTATTTCAGTCTTATACACAAACCTTTACATCTGTATCATTCTTTGGACATATTGAGCAAATTGGGCCAGTTTGTTCCTGTGGTCAGGGGCATGCTTTAGTAACATTACTCTGATTCCCAGGATGGCCCCTGGTTTAGGATGGTTCAGGCCACCCATCCCCATGATATCGGCTATGGAGACTGGACGCTTCATTTTCCAAAGAAGGAAAGGTTTGTAATGCGGGGGCTGTGCTGGGGACAATCAGGAGATGGTAGGGGCTCAGTGGGTATCCTGGAATAAAATCCCCATCCCTCACCCCATTCCCAGGTCACTGACAATGTGTAAAGGAATAAAACCAAGCGATCCTGCCAAATAATTCTGATTTTGTGATTCAGGGCTAATAAATTGGTTATTAAAAAGAAAATAACTAAAATAACCATTGTCTGTAATTCAGAGATGGAAACTGAACAAGTGATTAAGACCTTTTAAAAGTCATTTATATAAACTGTAAATTCATTTAATCAAAATTCAATATTAAAATGTAAAATGTATAGTTTTCAACTCTGAAATCCATTATAATTACCTGGTTCTAGTCCCTTAATTTAAATTCCAGATTAGGTTCCTTAAGCGGTTCTGACCAGTCATTGCTTATTTACAATGTTACAGGTTGTGAAATGACTGCAGCTGCATTAAAATTTCTTGCCTACTCACATGGTAACAGAATACTTCTAATGCACAAATAATGGCCGAATCCAAAGGCACAGATATTAACAATAGGATGTCAATTTTGTCACATGATTTATCATAACAATGTCGAACTGAAACTTCAATTGTCAGTAAGGGAGGGAATGATTTAGTACTACTGCTTTTACTTCCTTTAGTCAATTCTTTCATTTGTCCAACATGTAGGGGTGAGGGGAGTTAAAGTGATCTTTGAGAGTAGCATGAAATTATGGGAATTTGAGAGCAAGTTTATACTGATGTCAAATGGTGCAGAATCTAAGGAGAAGACTTTTTTTAAAGATTGTAATGTAGTATTCCTCCACAGTGAACTGATTTGAAATTAATTAAGATTGGGTTTCATGCAAGCGTAAAAGTGATTAGTTAGAAATTTACAGTAAGGCAGTCATAGTCTGTAAGAAGATTCTTTTCATAATCACTGATGGTTCCTTAACCTTAAAAAGAACTCATCTTAAATTCCCAAAAAACAAATCAAATTTAAAACAGTCCTGGATCTCGAGCGCCAGGGAACACACAATCACCAACAAGCAAATGTGCATTTAAACCAAATCAGAAAGGGTTAAACTTTCTGCAAGCTGCAGAGAATCAGTGCTGAGTCAGTCTCTCTCGCATACACACATGAATGTTTTCCAACTTTCTTCATATCTCAGTTTTTAGCTTTTGTTTCTTCCTTGCTTGTAGGGGAAATGAGGCACTCACATTCAAGAAGAGTCAAAGTTAGGGAGTTCAGCCTCAAATCCTGGTTGCGACACATAGCTACTTAACCAAGTGTGCAAAATCAAAATACCTCTCAGCCATTCCATTTGCAATTCTAACAATATTTTCAAAGCAAGTTGTTCGTGCCTCTACATTAGTCCAGGGGAATACAACAGTCTTTAATAGTTGCCCAATGTGTCCCGTATACCAAATTCATTAAAGTCTGGACATTCTGAAACAGGCAACTACGATTACTGCAGATTTGTACTAGCCAATTAAAAATAATGTTGGGCATCCAAACAGATCGGTGGCATCTTGGTGCATGCCGCAGACCTTAATGTGGGCCCAAGGCTTATCAAATGGGGTTTCACCTGTCGTAACCCTGGGGCAAGCAAATTATTTATTACTAATTTTGTAAGATGCTGTCAGCAGCACTTTACACTAGGACCCTGTTGAGTACTTATACGAGTATCTTGTGGCCAAGTAGTGAGAACTGTATCAGCATTTCTAACAGCTTTTTTGTCCCTGGACAACTTTTTTGTTTTTGGACATGGCAATAGCAGCAACTGCTCTCTATATTTCATCTCTCAAATATCGGCCGGTGACCTGGCAGGACCTACCTTACTCTCGATTCGAACATATTTGCCACGGCACTTGTGTTTTTCTTGAGACAGCAACCAGACGCGGGCCGCCCTGCTCAGCGAGACAAGATTTACTTGTCCCCGGGGCAGCCCTTCTCTTGCATTTAGAGTTCAGCGATCCCTTCACCCTGGATGCAAACAAACAAGAAGCAAAGAACACACACCAAAACAAATAGAACAAAACCTAGCAGACAAACAAGACAAAGCAGCAAAGCAAGACAAGCCAAAATCAGATACAACAGAGAAGCAGAGGCAGACAACAGAGAAGCAGAGACAGACAACAGAACTCAGGATCCCGGCCAACAGCTCAAGGCGAATGCAGCCGAATTAATTACAAAGTCCAGCATGGTCTCCTTAAACCCAATCTTGCCTCAGCATCTCACAACGGCCGTAGCTACAAGGGAATCCTACTCCCTATTCACACTTGTTGGCTCAGAGGAAGAACGGCCACACACTGCCGGGGGGCACTTTGATATAATCTCTAAACTCAACCTCTCTTGCCACAGCCTGTAGCTCATGGCTCCAGGTGCACCAAAACAAAAGTCAATCACAAACTAAAACAACTAGCCTCTGTCACCACAGCCCAATCCTACTCACTCCGGCTCGTGGCTGAGGGAAACACCGCCAGCGGTGAAAACAACTCTCTGTCTTGTCGCAAAAGAAACCCTCCAACTCAGGGAGGAAATCTCATCTCCTGTCTTGTCGCAAAAAAACAAACCCACTGACTCAGGGAGATTGCACAAAGTGGGGACAAAATTGAGAAAAGATAAGTCCGGAAACCTCATGAATAGAGGTCCTCCTGGCTATGCCAGCTGTTGGGGATAAGATGAATTATGCAGTGGTAGATTAGCTCATACCGGTCCAATTTAGATCAGTAATCGCGCCGCATAAACCTTGAGTTATTGATTGTTTGTTTGTTTGTTTGTTCATGAGCTCACGGAGGAAGACAAGTTGACCTAATGGTCACAAGTCACTCTGACAAGATACAGAGAGTTGTGTAATTATATAGGTTACAATCATTTAACAATGAGCAAACTGTTAATTGCAGTATAATGAGCAACTTTGCCCAGTCACTAGCCTCAGTCACATCATGTCTGGACAGTGTTGGCTAGTAACTGATAAGCAAGTGTCAGTATGCAATAGGTTCTAGTAAAAGAAGAGCATTCCCATGCTGGGAAAGAATTCATTTATCAGGCATTAATACAGCTGCAAGACCAACCACCTCACTGAGCCTGGGAAAGTACGAGCTTAGCAAGCAGACACTAACATGAGATTCAAAATGGTTTCCAGGTTTTTAATGTGTGACAAGATGGCTGCTTCAAATCTAACAAATCTCCCACACATATCCTTCTCCACAGTAAACACTGATGCAAAATACTCGTTTAGTATCTCTCCCATTTCCTGCGGTTCCACATGTGGACAACCTTGCTGATTTTTAAGGTGCCCTATTCTCTTCCTAGTTACCCTTTTGTTTTTAATGTATTTGCAGAATCCCTTTGGATTCTTCTTAACTTTATTTGCCAAAGCTATTCCATATCCCCTTTTTGCCGTTGGTTTCCCTCTTAAGTAAGTATTCTCCTATTACTTTTATTCTCTTCTAGGGATTCTGTCAATCTCTATTGTCTACAGAACAACCTCGATTGTCTGCATGAGATGGGCGGGGAGTATTTTGTTCGGATAACTGATTGTTTGGATAACTGATCTGATTGTAAACAAAGGAAGCAATTACGGAACCTTGAGATCTTGTTTGGATCATCCGAAATTCGGATAATTGATTTTCAGCTAACCAAGGTTTTTCTCTACCTGAGATATGCTTCCTTTGATCAAAACCTCAATTTCTCTGGTCATCCAACATTCCGTACACCTACCAAACTTGCCCTTCACCCTAACAGGACCATACTGTATTGTGTATGGTAAAAGATAGTATGGGAAAAATGAACTTTAAGAAAGTGCAGAATGTGGTAGCAGTAGCCTGTATGTTGCAAGACTGCGCAGAAAGCCAGCAACAAGAGCTGAAGCTGCAAACAGAGGTAGCCGAACTAAGAGAAGAGATAAAGAGATTAACCGAGAACTTTGAGAATTTACGAAGCAAGAAAGATGTAGATCTCATGCATATGAGCAAGTATCAAATGCAGTTGGAGAAACGGATGAGGGAAAAGGAGAAAAGTGAAGAGGACATTGAAAGGGCTAACATGGAGACAGAGAAATTAAAGAAAGTGTAGTGATTTGAAAACAGCTATGAATGTAGTGTATAAGTCAGTGCAGGAATGCAAGGGGACTTCAGACAATCAAATGAAGTGTATGAAGGGCCGAGACAAGTTACAGGGTCAGATATCAGCACAAAGAAGGATAATATATGCATTTGTCACCCCACCCTTTGAGGGGGAATGGGAGGAAGACTGGTGATTTCAACTGGGGAGGGCTAGCATACAATGCGGCCAGATGTGGAGAGGACAGGGGTTGAGTCCCCCTTTAGAGGCAGAGTCAAGGGAAAGACCCACTGCTCTTATGCCTGCATTGATCTCTAGAAAACAGCAGCCAACAGTAATAGGAGGACAACCCATCCCCCTGACATCACATAATATTAACTGAGCTAGCTAAGAGATATAGCCAAGGGTATAGGGGATCGTCAGCCTGGGTTAGTGTTCCAAAGCATATACAAGGGAACCTTGATTATCCGAACGGGATGGGTGGGCTCAAAGTTTTCTGTGAAGTCTGCTACCCATCAGGAGACTAGGCAGCGGCACCCTGCCTGCCCCCAACCCCATCCGCTCCCCACCCATCCCCAATCACGTCTGACCCCCCCAACCCCGTCCACTCCCGTCCTGCACACCTGCCCGCACCCCCATCCACCCCCGCCTACTGTCCGACCCCGTCTGCACTGCCGCCCCTCAGCCAACACCTGCCCCCCCCCGGGCTGGAAGGTTCATTTCCAGACATTTCGTTACCCTATTAGGCAACATCTTCAGTGGGCCTCTGGGTGAAGCACTGCTGATAATTCCTGCTTTCTATTTAAATGTTTGGGTTTCTTTGGGTTAGTGATGTCATTGCCTGTGGTGAAGTCATTTCCTGTGGTGATGTCATTTCCTGTTCTTTTTCTCACGGGGTGGTAGATGGGGTCTAACTCAAGGTGTTTGTTTATAGAGTTCTGGTTAGAATGTTATGCTTCGAGGAATTCTAGTGAATGTCTCTGTTTGGCTTGTCCTAGGATGGATGTGTTGTCCCAGTCGAAGTGGTGTCCTTCCTCATCTGTATGTATGAGACACGCACAAGAATTCCTAGAAGCATGGCATTCCAACTGGAACTCTATCAACAAACACAGCGAGTTAGACCCCATCTACCACACCCTGAGAAAAAGAACAGGAAATGACACCACTAACCCAAAGAAACTCAAACATATAAATAGAAAGCAGGAATTATCAGCAGTGCTTCATCCAGGGGCCCACTGAAGATGTTGCCTAGTAGGATGACGAACGTCTGGAAATGAACCTTCCAGCTCAGCGAGCAAACCTACATCTCAACTCTAATCTCAACTCTAAGCTCCAGCATCTGCAGTCCCCCCTTTTGCCTTTCCCATGAGACAGTTGTGTTCGACCCCTCCGACAACACACATGCACACACTGAGGTTATTGAGGAAAATGGTCAGATTTTGGAGAAGGAGACATGAAGACATAAGGCCCAGGGAGGACAAATGGCACCTCTTAGAGATCAAAGGGTAGCATGGGGACTACCACCATCCTATGAGATGGTAGAAAGGGGACACAGATGTGGATGAAGAGCCCTGCCTGCAGCTATAGGAGTGGTAGGCCCATGGGGGAAAATGAAAGCAAGGCACTATGCCAGAGTTTGTCCAAACCCACAGATGGGTGGGATAAATCAGATGCAGGCCCATTCCTTGCCACTAGAGGGACCCCAGTCTGCACCCCAGAACAATGTGCAACCAACTGAGGCAACAAGTGGGTTGTGCCTCAACCTATAATGACAGTCTCAGGCCTCTCCAATACGGATGTGTGATTCAAAAATGGGATGGGACATGGAGACCATTAGTGGCTGGTATGGTTGGAAACCACCCTATCATTTTTCTTTGGGACATTGGAGAATCCTGCACCACCCTGAACATATCTATTGTAAATAGTGACAATTGGAAAATAGGAACAGAAATAACCTTGAGTGGTTTCACAGGACATTCTCTGTCGGAAAACTAAATATATAAATAAGAGGTAGAAATGATGCATCCAATAATATTAATAAAACTTGCAGTAAATCAACAGCATATCCTAGGAAGTCATTACATGGCCAGAGCAGGACTGTGCTTTGAACTGCAGTGAACTGCATGATATGGCAAGTGCTAGGAATTAGTGAGGAGCAGTTTTTTTCCCTGCAATCCCTGTAGGACAATATAAGGACAGAGTGTGTAGGTAGGAGAAATGTAGGTCAGTCCAACATGAGTGAATACCTGATAGTACAAGGAATTATTGGACAAAACCGAGAGGTGTTTGCCAAACATGACCGTGGACAGATACAAGGGAAACTATGCATACAGGATCCAGATCTAAAGCCCCAGAGGCAGTATGGATTCCCCAAGCAGGCTGAAAGTGATTTAGAAAAGGTAATGCAAAGCCTGGTAGGCAAGGGGTGTTAAGATGAATCACCACGATGAACAATTCACCTGTATGGCCAGTAAAGAAACTAGACAAGAGTTGGTGACTGACTGTTGATTATGGAGAACTAAATAAGATAACATGCTTAATGGCATCCACAGTGGCTACTAGCCCCAAAACCATGATTAAACAGACTGAATCAGCACAGTGGTTTCAGTGCTGGATATAAGTAATGGATTTTGGTCAACCCCCTTGACCAAGGAACGCCAATATAAACTTGCATTTAATTCTAAGGGACAGCAATCCCTTTGCCACAGGGATTTCACAACTTCCCATCAATACGTCATAAATGGTTAAGCCATGGATGATACAAATATCTTAGCAAGAGGCCCAGCAATCACTTCCCTAGCTTCCCACAGAATTCTAGGGTACATCTGATCAGGTCCTGGGGATTTATCCACTTTTATGCGTTTCAAGACATCCAGCACTTCACATCTGTAATCTGGACATTTTGCAAGATGCCACCATCTATTTCCCGACTTTCCGTATCTTTCATGTCCTTTTCCACAGTAAATACTGATGCAAAACACTCGTTTAGTATCTCCCTCATCTCTTGCGGCTCCACACAAGGCCACCTTGCTGATCTTTGAGGGGTCCTATTCGCTCCCGAGTTACCCTTTTGTCTTTAATGTATTTGCAAAAATCCTTTGAATTCTCATTAACCATATTGGCCAAAGCTATCTCATGTCTCCTTTTTGCCTCCTGATTTCTCTCTTAAGTATACTCCTACTGTGTTTATACTGTTCTAAGGATTCACTCGATCTATCCTGTCTATATCTGACATATGCTTCCTTCTTTTTCTTAACCAAACCCTCAGTTTCTTTAGTCATCCAGCATTCCCTATACCTACCAGCCTTTCCTTTCACCCCAACAATAATATACTTTCTCTGGACTCTCGTTTATCTCATTTCTGAAGGCTTCCCATTTTCCAGCCATCCGTTTACTTGCAAACACCTGCGCTCAATCAGCTTTTGAAAGCTCTTGCCTAATACCGTCAAAATTGGTCTTGTTCCAAGTGAGAACTTCAACTTTTAGATCTTGTCTATCCTTTTCCATCATTATTTTAAATCTAATAGAATTATGGTCGCTGGCCCCAAAGTGCTCCCCCACTGACACCTCAGTCACCTGCCCTGTATTATTTCCCAGAGTAGGTCAAGTTTTGCACCTTCTCTAGTAGGTACATCCACATACTGAATCAGAAAAATTTCTTGTACACACTTAAGAAATTCCTCTCCATCTAAATCTTTAACAATATGGCAGACCCAGTCTATGTTTGGAAAGTTAAAATCCTCTATCATAACCACCCTATTATTCTTACAGATAGCTGAGATCTCCTTACAAATTTGTTTCTCAATTTCCCTCTGACTATTCGGGTGTCTATAATACAATCCCAATAAGGTGATCATTCTTTTCTTATTTCTCAGTTCCCAAATAACTTTCCTGGATGTATTTCCGTGAATATCCTCCCTCAGCACAGCTCTTATGCTATCGCTTATCAAAAATGCCACTCCCCTCCTCTCTTGCCTCCCTTTCTGTCCTTCCTGTAGCATTTGTATCCTGGAACATTAAGCTGCCAGTCCTGTCCATCCCTGAGCCATGTTCTGTAATTGCTATGATATCCCAGTCCCATGTTCCTAACCATAGCCTGAGTTCATCTGCCTTCTATGTTAGGCCTCTTGCATTGAAATAAATGCAGTTAAATTTATCAGTTCTCCCTTGTTCTCTGCTTTGTCCCTGCCTGCCCTGACCGTTTGACTCACCTTTGTTCTCAACTGTACCAGCCTCAGATTGATCGCTTTCCTCACTATCTCCCTGGGTCCCATGCTCCCACCTTACCAGTTTAAATCCTCCTGAGCAGCTTGAGCAAATTTCCCTGCCAGTATATTAGTCCCCTTCCAACTTAGGTTCAATCCTTCTTGTACAGGTCACTTCTACCCCAGAAGAATTTCCCATGATTCTAAAATGTGAACCCTTCTCCCATAAACCAACTCCTCAACCATGCATTCATCTGCTCTATCCTCTTATTCCTGCCCTCACTAACTCGTAGCACTGGGAGTAATCCAGATATTACTACTCTCAAGGACCTTCTTGTAAAATCCCTGCCTAACTCTCTGTAAACTCCCTTCAGAATCTCAACCTTTTCCCTTCCTATGTCATTGGTTCCAATGTGTAAAATGACCTCCTGCTGGCCCCTCTCCCCCTTGAGAACATTCTGCACCCTCTCTGAGACATCCTTGATTCTGGCACCAGGGAAGAAAGACACACCATTCTGCTTTTTTGCTGCTGGCCACAGAAACGTCTGTCTGTACCTCGGACTAGATATTCCCCAAACACAATTGACCTCTTTGAACTGACGTATTCTTCATTGCATTAGAGCCAGTGTCAATACCAGAAACTTGGCTGTTTGTGCTACGTTCACCTGAGAATCCATCACCCCCATGTTTTCCTAAACAACATACTTGTTTGAAATGGGCATAGCTACAGAAGTCTCCTACACTAACTGCCTATCTCTCTTACCTTTCCTAAATTTAACCCATCTCTGTGACTGTATCTGCGACTTTTCTCCCTTCCTATAACTGCCATCCATCACATCTCCTTGGTCTTGTAAATTCCTCATTGCCTCTGACTGTCTCTCCAACCGATCCATTCGATCTGATAGGATTCACAACCAACGGCATTTATTGCAGATATAATCCTCAGTAACCCATAAACGCTCCCTGAACTCCCACATCCGACAAGAAGAGCATATTACTCTACAAAGGCCATTTTTTCTTCTTTCAATCTACAGACCAAAAAATAGCAATGTCTTTTTCCTGTGCAAAACACTGCTCCAGGCTAAAGTAATAGTTATGGTTTATATTTTAAGTTTAATCAAGAGACATATCTCAACAAAATATATAATCAAGAAAGAACACACTCAACTCACTACTGCAGACTTGCTGTACAGCCACACTGAAAACATCCATTTATCTGTTTCAGTGCTGTGACCTCTCCCAAATGGGTTCCTCCAAGTTCTGTTGTGAATTTAACTGTTTGTTAATTTTCCCAGATGCACTCCGATGTCCAGCGATACATGAATTCAAACAGCAAAGGCATGTTCACTGCTCAGTCGGTTAGCAATGTAGGTTTCTTTCTCCCTCTCTCTCCTGCACTGACCTCACCATGTGCTTCCTTTGTCTGTCCCTCTTTTAAAAGTGCTGTTGTGTTGACTTTTGTTTTCTCCAAAGTTCCAAAACAATGCAACAGCATATAAAACAGTATTTGCTGTTCCTGGAATTCGAGGAAATTACCTCCAACACCTAAAATACCTCAAAAAATGAGCAGCTGTTACATGTATTTGGAAAGGCAAGGACTGAATAGAGATAGTCAACATGGCTTTGTGCGGGGGAAATCATGTCTCACAATCTTGATTGAGTTTTTTGAAGTAGTAACAAAGAGGATTGATAAAGGCAGAGCAGTAGACGTGAACTACATGGACTTCAGTAAGGCGTCCAACAAGGTTCCCCATGGGAGACTGATTAGCAAGGTTAGATCTCATGGAATACGGGGAGAACTAATCATTTAGATACAGAACTGACTTAAAGGTAGAAGACAGAGGGTGGTGGTGGAGGGATGTTTGTCAGACTGGAGGCCTGTGACCAGTGGAGTGCCACAAGGATCAATGCTGGGTCCACTACTTTTCATCATTTATATAAATGATTTGGATGTGAGCATAAGAGGTATAGTTAATAAGTTTGCAAATGACACCAAATGTGGAGGTGTAGTGAACAGCAAAGGTTACCTCAGATTACAACAGGATCTTGATCAAATGGGCCAATGGGCTGAGAAGTGGCAGATGGAGTTTAATTTAGATAAATGCGAAGTGTTGCATTTTGGGAAAGCAAATCTTAGCAGGACTTATACACTTAATGGCAAGGTCCTAGGGAGTGTTGCTGAACAAAGAGACCTTGGAGTGTAGGTTCATAACTCCTTGAAAGTAGAGTTGCAGGTAGATAGGATAGTGAAGACGACATTTGGTATGCTTTCCTTTATTGGTTAGAGTATTGAGTACAGGAGTTGGGAGGTCATGTTGCGGCTGTCAGGACATTGATTAAGCCACTGTTGGAATATTGCATGCAATTCTGGTCTCCTTCCTGTTAGAAAGATCTTTTGAAACTTGAAAGGGTTCAGAAAAGGTTTACAAGGATGTTGCCAGGGTTGGAGGATTTGAGCTAAAGGGAGACGTTGAATAGTCTGGGGCTGTTTTCCCTGGAGCATCGGAGGCTGAGGGCTGACCTTATGGAGGCTTATAAAATTATGAGGGGCATGGATAGGGTAAATAGGCAAAGTCTTTTCCCTGGTGTGGGAGAGTCCAGACTAAAAGGCATAGGTTTACGGTGAGAAGAGTAACGTTTTCATGCAGATTGTGGTATGTGTGTGGAATGCGCTACCAGAGGAAGTGATGGAGGCTGGTACAATTGCAACATTTAAAAGGAATCAGGATGGGTATATGAATAGGAAAGGTTTGGAGGGTTATGGGCCAAGTGTGGCAAATGGGACTAGATTAACTTAGGATATCTAGTCGGCATGGACAAGTTGGACTGAAAGGTCTCTTTCCGTGCTGTACATCTCTATGACTCTATGACTCTAATGGATTGTGGGATTTCTCTAGGCCAGATGGTCAGGTACAGTATGTTGATGATTTGCAAGCAAGAACCAAACAGGTCCCAAACCAAACCAACCATCTCCTGATTGAGTTGTTGCAATTACTACTGGGTTGAAAATGAACACAAAAAAGGCTCAGATAACGAGGCAGGAAGTGAGTTATTTAGGAGTGGTGTTAACACCAAGATAAAGATAGATGGGCAAATAATGGATTAAAACAACAGCTAGGCTTCACATCCCCACATGGATTAAGATCGTTGGGTATTGAAGAGACCATATTGACATTTTGCCATAAAGATAGCACCACTAATTATGTAACTGAAGAAAAATGTCCCGTGGGAATGGAAGCCAGAACACACACATGAAATAGTAGCTTTGAAACAGGGCTTGGTGAGTGCTCCTGCCCTAAAATCCCCAAACTCAGCTGAACAATTCTCCTTGGAGGTGGCTGCAATAGACTCCACAGTACTGATGGTCTTATTACAAGAGGTGCATGGTCAATTGAGATTAGTAGCATTCACCTTGTCCATGCTCGTGCCAGTAGAGCGGGGATAAACAGCATTTGAAAAGCATTTGTTGGCAGTGTTCTGGGCAGGACAATATTTTACCTAAATTGTAGGGCTGAACCCATTGTCAATTTTGACAGAACATATACTCATTCAGATGTTGCTGGATGGATGTATTAACAATGATGTGGTGAGCCAAAACAGAATTGCTAGCTGGATGCTGTTACTACAAGAGAGAAACAGAGGTTGAAAAGAGTTAAAAATACTACCATGTTAGCAGACAACTTAATTATCAGACCACTTGGTGATGGTACTTCCTTATATCCTGATGGATTTACCTCTTATTGGTTGTTGACAGGTCAAGAGATGCGAGGCCTGGAGCCACTGCTAGGATTCGACCTATCCAAGCCAGAAGTAGATGGAAATGTAAAAGATAAGTGGGTACAAAAGATGGTTGGCAGTGTAAAAAAAAGAGTGGCCACAAATAATATGGGAAGGAAGAAACAAGAAGTAACAAAAACAACACTTTTGGACTCCGAGACAAAGCCAATTGAGCTGCAGGTGGGCATCAGGTAATGATACCCGTACACTAAACAATATCCTTGCTGGCTCCTAGATTTGCAGGTCTATAGGAAGTGATAGGCAAACAAAGTCCACCAATATACAAGGTGCAAACAGCCCCTAACAATAGTGTCTGGTATACTAACCAACTAAACCCATTTGGAGTGGGGGCAAGATAATTATCATCATTTGCACAATGTTGGGAGAATGTGATGCCCCAGAGTTAAGAAACTTAGAATGGGATTGATTTTGGAACTTAGACCAGGGGATCAGAGGAGCAGAGCAACCTGAACAAAACGTAGATCTGGTAGATGCACCATTATTTCCAAACCCCTTAGGTGTCAGATGGACTCCTCAGGTACTGCAATGGACACAAAAACAAAAGGAAAAAATATAAAGGGGATCACAATGGATGAACCATCCACCCTCCAACTGAAATGGAAGGATGCAAGGGATTGAAGACTGGAACCAGTCCTTGAATTGGCTGAGGGGGGTGAGGAGATTAACACTATAAATACAATAAAAGTTATAGAATAAACTGTAAATAAGAGCAGAAACTATGCATATAATGTGGGAAACATGATAAAATACAGGAAGAGACAAACCATGGGAGAGTTGATGGTCATTGTTGTCTTCCTTGGAATTGTGATTTGGATAAACATAGGATCTTGGAATGGGCAGCTGCCAGACTTTTATTATGGAAGGAAAGGGATGGCGATAATCAAGTGAGAGTGTAAAACCTTAAGTATTTGAATAAATGTCACAGTTGACAATCACGCGTTCAGATGAAATGTGGGTCCTTTTAAATCAAGTTTTGGGATTCACCTCTCCCTTCAGACAATGGCTCTGCTGGTCAAAATGAAGGTAATATTCCTGATGTTTTTTGCGACAAGAGTAAGCCTTAAGGTTTGAGTCTGGACACCTATGGTATTTGATAGCTCAATTGAGTGGATTAGAGAGTTTTTTTGTGCTTTTCCAGTACCACATTTTTCGACATGGAATGGATTAGAGCGTAAGCCTTAACCTACCACACAAAGCCAAATACATCTAGGGTGGATGGAGACAACTTGGATAGGTGCTATGGGCTGGTACCCTTCATATTGTACAGAGATGACCCACCAACTATCACCATCATAATTCCTAGAATCTCAGAGAAATACTGTGGGAGTATGCTTAGTTTTAGAAGAAACGGATGAAATTTCAGAACATACACACATACAATAGTGTTTAACCTGACAGACATCCAGGTGTCATCCTCATGTGATAGCACAATCTAGTAGCTACTTCAGAGGCAATTTAGTCATGGTGAATTTATATCAGAAAGAAAAGGGAGAAAGATGGGGTTGATGGAGTTAGCTGGAGCAGGCTATGCATCAGGGTTGGCTACTGTTAGCACCCTTAACATAGCAGAATTAGAGGCCCAATTGAGTTCAATTTAGGAAATGCTGAGGATGATAGTAGGCCAGGAATACCAGGATAAAAAAAAGTGGGTTGGATAGGACAGTAAGCGGCAGAGCACCATAAAATGTTGAGTTCTGTTCAAGATATTACCAATGAGATTATAGACAGCATGGCTCTTGAGGCAACCCATAGGAATAAAGCAGCATTTTGTTCAACATATTAGCTGGCTCGTGTCTATGGCCAGCACAAATATCGCATTCCCAATTCCACCTATCGCATTCCCAATGCCCTCCCCCAAGTCCCTCCTCCCTACCTTTTATCTTAGCCTGCTTGGCACACCCTCCTCATTCCTGAAGAAGGGCTTATGCCCGAAACGTCGATTCTCCTGGTCCTTGGATGCTGCCTGACCTGCTGCGCTTTTCCAGCAACACATTTTTCAGCTTTGATCTCCAGCATCTGCAGTCCTCACTTTCTCCTAATACCATGAAGGAACTTGGATGTCATCAAGTAACCCACTAATCTATGCTATAGTTCTGGAGGGATCCAAAAGGAGAATGAATTTATCCCAATGCTGTCAAGGGGCATATCCAGAAGAAATGTTCAAAGAAAGGCTAACTCAATGTGGATTTGTCTGTTATGAGAACTGCTCATTGTCCATCCTGCTGGTGAATAACCAAGCTTTTCTAAAGTATGACTTAGTAGGAGACACCTACGGTATCCTGAGGCTGCCGTGATGATGAAGGAGGAGGACATGGTGCATCCTGGATGGACATTATGTAGCTACTAGCAATATCTCTTCTAACTTAATTGCTAGCTATCAAACTAGTCATATATTAAATTTACTATCATATATTAAATTTGTTAGTTTTCAATAATCATTGGAAATCATGAGGTATTTCGAATCATACAGTCATAGAGAAGTACAGCACAGAAAGAGACCTTTCAGTCCAACTCGTCCATGCCAACTAGATATCCTAAGCTAATCTAGTCCCATTTGCCAGCACTTGGCCTGTATCCCTCCAAACCATTCCTATTCACATATCCATCCAGATGTCTTTTAAATGCTGTAATTGTACCAGTCTCCATCACTTCCTCTGGCAACTCATTCCATACACACACCACCCTCTGCATGAAAAATGGTCTCTTAAGTCCCTTTTATATCTTTCCCCTCTCACCTATGCGATCTAGTTCTAGACTCCCACAACCCAGGGAAAAGACTTTGCCTATTTATCTGATCCATGCCCCTCATGATTTTATAAACCTCTATAAGGTCACCCCTCAGCCTCGGACACTCCAGGGAAAACAGCCTATTCAGCTTCTCCTTAAAGCTCAAATCCTCCAACCCTGGCAATCTCCTTGTAAATCTTTTCTGAACCCTTTCAAGTTTCAGAACATCCTTCCAATAGGAAGGAGACCAGAATTGCACACAATATTCCAAAAGTCGTTTTAACCGGTGTCCTGTACAGCTGCAACATGACCTCCCAACTCCTGTACTCAATGCTCTGACCAAATGCCTTCTTCACTATCCTATCTACCTGCGACTCTATTTTCAAGGAACTATGAACCTGCACTCCAAGGTCTCTTTATTCAGCAACACTACCCTGGACCTTACCATTAAGTGTATAAATCCTGTTAAGTTTTGCTTTTCCAAAATGAAGCACCTCGCATTTATCTAAATTAATCTCCATCTGCCACTCCTCAGACCATTGGCCCATCTGATCAAGAACCCGTTGTACTCTGAGGTAACCTTCTTCACTGTCCACTACACCTCCAATTTTGACGTCATCTGCAAACTTACCAACTATACCTCCTATGTTCTGTTTAAGGCAGGACCTGATGAGAAACTGCAGAGCTCTATCTGTCCACCTAAATGATACAGACAAAGATTAACGGCAATTTGTAGATATGGAACTTCCACCTATTCCACACAACTAACTGCAGACTGGGCAAAGACCATTTTTGAGGCAAAGCAAATTATCCATAAATGGACTATGGATGAGAAGGAGATTAAAACTCATGCAGAAGAGGCACATAGTGACTTGCAGGCTCCAAGTTTCTGGAGTAAAATTTGGAATTGAGAACTGAACACTCAGGTCTATCTGTGGATCAGAATTGTGTCTCAAGTGATTGTTGCACTGCAATTTTTTATACTTGTGGGACTGTGCTCAAATAACGATAGAAATTGGTGAATGGCAAAAAGAATGTCTGTATTCAGCAATCATAGGGCAAGTTTGAGGCAGCAATAGAATCCCAAAATACAGTTATTACAAGAGCCCCTTTATACACAATTCTTACATAAATTTCAATTTCAATACTATGGTGTTACATTGTTTTATCTATAGTACACAAATGTTTGAAGGACTTCTGTCCTGGGATACAGCAGATGGGTTAAAATGTGCTCAATGCTGGCTGCTACCTCTGCTGGGATTAAGAGTATCTGTCCGATCTGTTTGCACTATTAAGAGGTGTTAGTCCTTTTGTCTTTTAAGTTAGTAAAAATGCTAGACCTATAAGCTCTAAATAAGTTAAAAATTGTACCTGTACTCAATAAAAGAATAAAGCATATTAAACTGATTACTGCAGCAGGGTTGTGAAATGTTTTACTGATTGCCAGTATGAGTTTCATTCATTCATGCAATTTCACTTAAGTGCTGTTTTTGGCAAAGTTAAACATCACACAACACTAGGTTATAGTCCAACAGGTTTATTTGGAAGTACAAACGTTCAGAGGGCTGCTCCTTCATCCGGTAGTTAGTGGAGTAGGATCATAGGACACAGAATTTATAGCAAAAGATCATAGTGTCATATAACTGATGCGATATATTGAAGAAACCGAGATTGCTGTTAAGTCTTTCGTCTTTTAGAATGATTTGGAGGAGCCGGTCTTGAACTGGGGTGGACAAAGTTAAAAATCTTTTAGAATGAGTTGCAGGTTTCAATTAATTAATATGTAAATCTCAGAACTTCTTTCAAGTCACATTCCAGAGATAACTTAAGGCTTAATAAAAAAAGGTGACATCCCAGCTCAGATAATGCATTAAAGATGTGAGGTTAGAGTTTGTACGTATTCCAATCTTGAGTCAGACTGGTTCTATTGCCAAAGTAGAAACTTATAAAATGTCACATAGTTTATAAAAAATATTGATTGTGTGCATTTTGAACAAAATAGAATGAATCTGCAAATACAAATTCATCCCTCAACTTGTGTGTGTGCATATGAGTGGGAGAGTGTGAGTGTGAGTGTGAGTGTGAGAGTGTGAGTGAGTGTGAGTGTGAGTGTGAGTGTGTGAGTGTGAGTGTGAGTGAGAGTGAGTGAGAGTGAGAGTGAGAGTGAGAGTGAGAGTGAGAGTGAGAGTGAATGTGAGAGTGAGTGTGAGAGTGAGTGTGAGAGTGAGAGTGAGAGTGAGTGGAGAGAGAGAGAGAGAGAGAGAGAGAGAGAGTTTGTGTGTGTGTGTGTGCATGGTTGATAAAGTATGTGCTTGAGTGTGATGGAATATATGCCTGTGAGAGGATGCATGCATGATTGTGATTGTGAAGGGTGTGTCTGTGTGCTTGAGAGAGAGAGAGAGAGAGAGTGCAAGAAAGAGGGTCTGCCTGAGTATGTAAGAATGTGTGTATATGTGAGAGTGTTTAGTGTAGTGGGGTCATCTGTAGTGTGACATGAATCCAAGGTCCCGGCTGAGGCTATCCTCATGGGTACCGAACTTGTCAGTTAGTTTCTTAAAGTTAATTTCTTAAAGGGATAACAGCCCAGTTAAAAGGTATTTAACAAGTACATTGGGGAAAATGTTTGGTGTTCTGCAATCTATTCAGATCTGGGAGGTGGTTGATAAGGGCTGATTAATATTATAAGTTTCATGGAGACTTGATGGGGATGGTGTTGTTCTGTATGCTACACTTATTCAGAGGTAAACACTGCTTGTAGCAAGGGCTGGTAAGGTCTGAAAATGCACTAGTGGGTTTGAAATGGTTGTTTTGATTAGTAAGGGTTGTTTTAAATTTGGTCTATCTTATGACAGTAAAATATAATGAATGAAATTGTGTTATAGTAAATAACAGATAAGTAAAGGGTTATGAATGAATGAACAGGAAACCAGTATTAATGAATATAGGGAGCTGGTGAGTAAGTTAATAAAGATCACCTAAAGCACAATATCTCACGTACTTAATGTTGTTGTAATAGTCTTGCTTTGTTTGTTAAAACAGAATGTCAAGAAATGGAAGGGTCTGACAACAGGGTTTGGTAAAGGGTTTGTAATGATTGCTTACTACAGGGTAGAAATAATCTAGATATAACTAGTTCATGGTATTTCTTACTGTTCATTCGTTTGCATTGATATTATGCAAATCTTTCATGATGTGGAAAGCATATATCAATATATTTACTGTGGATCAAAAGAAAAGTCAGTAAGATTTGTAAAGTGATTAATAATTTTGTTTACATTTATGACCATGTTATAATAGAGTCATAGAGATATTCAGCATGGAAACAGACCCTTCGGTCCAACCTGTCCACGCCGACCAGATATCCCAACCCAATCTAGTCCCACCTGCCAGCACCCGACACATATTCCTCAGAACCCATCCTATTCATATACCCATCCAAATGCCTCTTAAATGTTGCAATTGTACCAGTTTCCACCACTTCCTATGGCAGCTCATTCCATACACGTACCACCCTCTGTGTGAAAAGGTTGCCCCTTGGGTCTCTTTTCTATCTTTCCCCTCTCACCCTAAACCTATGCCCTCTAGTTCTGGACTCCCCAACCCCAGGGAAAAGACTTTGCCTATTTACCCTATCCACGCCCCACATAATTTTGTAAACCTCTATAAGGTCACCCCTCAGCCTCCGACGCTCCAAGGAAAACAGCCCCAGCCTGTTCAGCTTCTCCCTATAGCTCAAATCCTCCAACCCTGGCAACATCCTTGTAAATCTTTTCTGAACCCTTTCAAGTTTCACAACATCTTTCCGATAGGAAGGAGACTAGAAATGCACGCAATTTTCCAGCAGTGGCCTAACCAGTGTCCTGTACAGCCGCTACATGACCTCCCAACTCCTGTACTCATACTCTGACCAATAAAAGAAAACATACCAAACACCTTCTTCACTATTCTATCTACCTGCGACTCCACTTTCAAGGAGCTATGAACCTGCACTCCAAGGTCTCTTTGTTCAGCAACACTCCCTCGGACCTTACCATTAAGTGTATAAGTCTTGCTAAGATTTGCTTTCTCAAAATGCAGCACCTCGCATTTATCTGAATTAAACTCCACCTACCACTTCTCAGCCCATTGGCCCATTTGGTCAAAATCCTATTGTAATCTGAGGTAACCCTCTTTGCTGTCCATTATTGGTGTCATCTGCTAATTTACTAACTGCACCTTTTATGCTTGTATCCAAATCATTTATGTAAATGACAAAAAGTAGGGGACCCAGCACCGATCCTTGTGGCATTTCACTGGTCACAGGCCTCCAGTCTGAAAAACATCCCTCCACCACCACCCTGTCTTCTACCATTGAGCCAGTTCTGTATCCAAATGGCTAGTTCTCCCTGTATTCCATGAGATCTAACCTTGCTAATCAGTCTCCACCTGATCAGGTCCTGGGGTTTTATCCACCTTTACCCATTTCAAGACATCCAGCACTTCCTCCCTTGTAATCTGGACATTTTGCAAGATGTCACCATCAATTCCCCTACAATCTATATCTTCCATCTCCTTTTCCACAGTAAATACTGATGTAAAGTACTCATTTAGTATCTCCCCCATTTTCTGCGGCTCCACACAAAGGCCGCCTTTCTGATCTTTGAGGGGAAAGTGAGGACTGCAGATGCAGGAGACCAGAGTTGAAAAATGTGGTGCTGGAAAAACACAGCAGGCCAGGCATGTTCCGAGGAACAGGAGAATTGACGTTTCGGGCATAAGCCCTTGGAAGGGCTTATGCCCAAAACGTCGATTCTCCTGCTCCTCGGATGCTGCTTGACTTTGAGGGGCCCTATTCTCTCCCTAGATATCCTTTTGTCCTTAATGTATTTGTAAAAACTCTTTGGATTTTCCTTAATTCTATCTGCCAAAGCTATCTCATGTCCCCTTTTTACCCTTCTAAGGATTCACTCGATCTATCCTGTCATACCTGACATATGCTTCCTTCTTTTTCTTAACCAAACCCTCAATTTCTTTAGTCATCCCTATATCTACCAGCCTTTCCTTTCACCCTGACAGGAATATACTTTCTCTGGATTCTCATTTATGAAGGTTTCCCATTTTCCAGCTGTCCCTTTACCTGCGAACATCTGCCCCCCAATCAGCTTTTGAAAGTTTTTGCCTAATACTGTCAAAATTGGCCTTTCTCCAATTTAGGACTTCAACTTTCAGATCTGGTATACCCTTTTCCATCACTATTTTAAATCTAATAGAATTATGGTCGCTGTCCCCCACTGACACCTCAGTCACCTGCCCTGCCTTATTTCCCAAGAGTAGGTCAAGTTTTACACCTTCTCTAGTAGGTACATCCACATAACTGAATCAGATAATTGTCTTGTACGCACTTAACAAATACCTCTCCATCTAAACCTTTAACACTATGGGAGTGCCAGTCTATATTTGGAAAATTAAAATCCCCTACCATAATCACCCGATTATTCTTACAGATAGCTGAGATCTCCTTACAAATTTGTTTCTCAATTTCCCTCTGATTATTTGGGTGTCTATAATACAATCCAATTAAGTGATCATTCTTTTCTTATTTCTCAGTTCCACCCAAATAACTTCCCTGGATGTATTTCCGGGAATATCCTCCCTCAGCACAGATGTAAAGCTATCCCTTATCAAAAATGCCACTCCCCCTCCTCTCTTGCCTCCCTTTCTATCCTTCCTGTAGCATTTGTATCCTGGAACATTAAGCTGCCAGTCTTGCCCATCCCTGACCCATGTTTCTGTAATTGCTATGATAGCCCAGTCCCATGTTCCTAACTATGCCCTGAGTTCATCTGCCTTCCCTGTTAGGCCCCTTGCATTGAAATAAATGCAGTTTAATTTATTAGTCCTACCTTGTCCCTGCCTGCCCTGACTGTTTGACGCGCTTCTGTTCTCAACCGTACCAGTCTCAGATTGATCTCTATCCTCACTATCTCCCTGGGTCCCACCAACCCACCTTACTAGTTTAAATTCTCCCGAGTAGTTCTAGCAAATTTCCCTGCCAGTATATTAGTCCCCTTCCAATTTAGGTGCAATCCGTCCTTCTTGTACAGGTCACTTCTACCCCAAAAGAGATTCCAATGATCCAAAAACGTGAATCCTTCTCCCATACACCAGCTCCTCAGCCATGCATTCATCTGCTCTATCCTCCTATTTCTGCCCTCACTAGCTCGTAGCACTGGGAGTAATCCAGATATTACTACTCTCGAGAACGTCCTTTTTAGATTTCTGCCTAAATCTCTGTAATCTCCCTTCAGAATCTCAACCTTTTCCCTTCCTATGTCGTTGGTTCCAATGTGGACAAGAACCTTCTGCACCCTCTCTGGGACATCCTTGATCGTGCCACCAGGGAAACAACACACCATTCTGCTTTTTTGCTGCTAGCCACAGAAACATCTGACTGTACCTCGGACTACAGAATCCCCTAACACAATTGATCTCCTGGAAGCTGACGTACCCCTCGTCGCATTAAAGCCAGTCTCAATACCAGAAACTTGGCTGTTTGTACTACGTTCCCTGAGAATCCATCACCTCCTACATTTTCCAAAACAACATACCTGTTTGAAATAGGTATATCCACAAAAGACTGCTGCGCTAGGTGCTTACCTCTCTTACCTTTCCTGGAGTTAACCCATCTATGTGACTGTATCTGAGACTTATCCCCCTTCCTATAACTGCCATTCATCACATACTGTTGCTGTTGCAAACTCCTCATTGCTTCTAACTGTCTCTCCAACCGATCCATTCGATCTGGTAAGATTCGCATCCAACAGCATTTATGGTAGATATAATCCGCAGTAACCCTTAAACTATTCTAATAAATTAAATGATCTAAATGGCATTTCAAATAACACAAACAAAGTAATGTTTTTCCAAGAATACATCGTTGTGAGGAGATAATGCTCACACCTGCCTGGAGAATGCAGCAAATCCAGTATGGTTGATTGTCCTAAAAGTCTCTGGATCAAAGCGGGATAAGATGGTGGATAAGGCTGAAGATACAGAAACTGACAAGAGGCTTTACAATGGGCTGTTATGCAGGTGGAACTATGCAGAGTCTTTCAGGTCTGCTGAAAGATAGTAATCACTAACTACTGTCTCTACTAAAGAAAGACAAAACATTTAAGATTAGTCATGAGCACAGGTAATTCAGAGTGAGACATACACTTGGCACAGTGACCTGTGTATAAAGCAGCCCAGACGATCCTTGATCTTTCAGCAGAATTCCGAAGAATTACACTGCAAGAGGTACCTGACATCAGGAGACATGGTGAAAATGTCTAAAAGACTTCCAGCCTGGCCAGCTGCCAACTCTCCCAGGTAATGATGTTTGGGGTTAGTTACAGAACCCAGGGTAGTGCAAGACAGTGACTGAGATATCCCTGGTAGTTAAAAAGGTGTGTTATTCTTTAAATATTTAATACATTATTTAGGTTTTACGGATCTCTAAGTGTCTCTGCTATGTCTTTGTCTATATATGAATTGTTGTTTCACAGAGCCGGGCAACAAAGTAATCAAGCTATCTGAAGCTACTTGTACCAACAGCACCAACAGAGGGCGGCACGGTGGCACAGTGGTTAGCACTGCTGCTTCACAGCGCCAGAGACCTGGGTTCAATTCCCGCCTCAGGCGACTGACTGTGTGGAGTTTGCACGTTCTCCCCGTGTCTGCGTGGGTTTCCTCCGGGTGCTCCGGTTTCCTCCCACAGTCCAAAGATGTGCAGGTCAGGTGAATTGGCCATGCTAAATTGCCCGTAGTGTTAGGTAAGGGGTAAATGTAGGGGTATGGGTGGGTTGCGCTTCGGCGGGGCGGTGTGGACTTGTTGGGCCGAAGGGCCTGTCTCCACACTGTAAGTAATCTAATCTAATCACCTTTAGGGAAGAAAAGCTGCTTTCCTTACCGGGTCTGGCTTACCTGTGATACAGCAATTCATTTGATTCATAACTAGCTTATAAAATTACCTAGCAAGCCAGCGTTGATGAGGGATAGGCAATAAAAGACTGGCCTTGCCAGTGACATCCAGGTCCTACAAAAGAGTAAAATTTAAGATATCTGCAAGTTATTCAATAGAGAAGAAATGGCTAATGTATTTTTTTACAGCACCTGCATGCTTCTTTACAGATGTGCTTTAAAGATGACCATTTCTTCTGGCTTTTTCCGGGTTTTAGGGAGTATATGCAGTTGAGATTGTTTCACCATACCTTCCTTAATCTCTGGAGACATCACTGGTTTCAGCTTCTGATTCCTATTGCTGTATTGCCCATTAGTAGTTTTGAAGCACAAGAAATTATGTCAGCCTTTCCTCTTTGGAATGTATATGTGCTACTGGCACATTCTTATTGCAAGTACAACTCTACAAACACCGTCTACTCCTTACCATTTCCAAACTCAGCCACAGTCCAACTCCAAAGTCATAGACAATTGCAGCATGGAAATAAGCCTTTCATCGTTCCGAAGGGCCTATGCCCGAAACGTTGACTCTCCTGTTCCTTTCAATGCGCTCTGACCTGCTGTGCTTTTCCAGCACTACATGTTTTGAATCTGACTCTCCAGCTTCTGCAGTCCTCACTTTCTCCCATTCTCTGGTATAAAAAAACAGTTGAGGCCAAAACATTAAATCTTTTCAAACAAGAATGTGCCAGTAGCACTTATACGTTCCAAAGAGGAACAGCTGACATAATTTCTTGTGCTTCAAAACTACGAATGGGCAATACAGCAATAGGAATCAGAGACTGAAACCAGTGATGTCTTCAGAGCTTAAGGATGGTACGGTGAAACATTGTCAACTGCATATCCTCCCTAAAACCCAGGAAAAGCCAGAAGAAATCTTTAACAGCACATCTTCGCAAAGAAGCATGCAGATACTGTAAAAAAATACATTAGCCATTTCTTCTATATTGAATTACTCGTAGATTTCTTAAATTTTATTCTTTTGTAGGACCTGGATGTCACTAGCAAGGCCAGTCTTTATTGTCTATCCCTCATCGTCGTTGGCTTGCTAGTTCATTTTATAAAATAGTTAACAGTCAAATAAAGGCAGCTCTCACCTTAAATGCATTATCTGGGTCGACATGACACCAATTGTTAAAGTTCACTTGAGAATGTAACTTTTAAATGTTTTGCAATTTATATATGAAAGAACTGAAACCAACATGTTCACTCTAAAAGATGAGAGACTTAACAAACAATCCAGGTCTTTTTCAATATATAATTTCAGTTACATCACACGGTAAACTTTTGCTATAAATTTTGTGTCTTACGGTCTTGTATTCCACAAACACCTGATGAAGGAGCAGTGCTCTTACCTTCTCAACCAGTCTCCTAAGTGTTGCCTCTGTGAAAGCTAGTGCTTCCAAATAAACCTGTTGGACGAGAACCTGGTGTGTGGACTGTCTGTGTGGAGTTTGCACACTCTCCCCATGTCTGCGTGGGTTTCCTCCAGATGCTGCAGTTCCCTCCCAGAGTTCAAAGATGTGCACTCTAGGTGAATTGGCCATATTAAATTACCCATAGTTTTCAGGGATGTATAGGCTAGGTGCATTTGTCAGGGGAAATGTAAAGTATTAGGGTAGGGAATGGGTCTGGGTGGGATACTCTTTAAAGAGTTGGTGTGGACTTGTTGGGCCAAATGGCTTGTTACCACACAATAGGGATTCTAGGATTCTATGAAGATAATTACTTAAAACTTCATTTGCTTCCACACACACATTGCCACTTTGGTTCATAATGGACCCTGCTCTTTTCCTGGTTATCCTTTTATGTCTAACATATTTCTAAAATACATGTAGATTATCCTTTATTTGAACTTTCAGTATTTTATCATGCCACCTCTTTGTTCTCTGGCTTGAAAAAAAAATCCTGTTTCTACAATCCTCTAGGGCTACTACTGTTTTTAGCCCTCAGTATCTACCATATGTTTTCCTGGACTTGTTAGTCCCATCCTTCACTTTTACAAGAACATGTTGGCCTTGAACTCATACTATTACTTTTTAAATGGCTCCCACAGCTCTGATGTAGATTTTCCTACAAGTAGGCGGCACGGTGGCTCAGTAGTTAGCACTGCTGCCTCGCAGCACCAGGGTCGCAGCTTCGATCCCAGCCTTGGTGACTGTCTGTGTGAAGTTTGCACATTCTCCTGGTGTCTGCGTGGGTTTCCTCTGAGTGCTCCAGTTTCCTCTCACAGTCCAAAGATGTGCGGGTTACGTGAATTGGTCATGCTAAATTGCCCATAGTGTTAGGTGCATGAGTCAGAGGGAAATGGTGGGTTACTCTTCGGAGTGTCGGCATGGACTTGTTGGGCTGAAGGGCCTGTTTCCACAGTGTAGAGAATCTAATCTACTGCTACTAGTCCTATCATACAGGTCGTTCTACTATAATGCAACAGTTGCATTACTCTGCAACTTCAGGCTATAAAAAATCATGCTATGGAAAGCCACTTGAGAAAATTGCACTGTACAAGATCAGTCAACATAGAACATAGAACATAGAAGAATACAGCGCAGTACAGGCCCTTGGGCCCTCGATGTTGCGCCGATCCAAGCCCACCTAAACTACACTAACCCACTATCCTCCATATACCTATCCAATGCCCTCTTAAATGCCCATAAAGAGGGAGAGTCCACCACTGTTACTGGCAGGGCATTCCATGAACTAACGACTCGCTGAGTGAAGAACCTACCCCTAACATCAGTCCTATATCTACCCCCCCTTAATTTAAAGCTATGCCCCCTTGTAATACCCGACTCAATACGCGGGAAAAGGTTCATACTGTCGACCCTATCTAACCCCCTAATCATCTTGTACACCTCAATCAAGTCACCCCTAAACCTTCTTTTCTCTAGTGAAAACAGCCCCAAGTGCCTCAGTCTTTCCTCATACGATTTTCCTTCCATACCAGGCAACATCCTGGTAAACCTCCTCTGCACCCGTTCCAATGCCTCCACATCCTTCCTATAGTATGGCGACCAAAACTGCACACAATATTCCAGATGCGGCCGTACCAGAGTCTTATACAACTGCATCATGACCTCAGGACTCCGGAACTCAATTCCTCTACCAATAAAAGCCAGTACGCCATATGCCTTCCTCACCGCACTATTTACCTGGGTGGCAACTTTCAGAGATCTGTGTACATGGACACCAAGATCCCTCTGCTCATCCACACTACCAAGTATCCGACCATTAGCCCAGTACCCCATCTTTTTGTTATTCTTCCCAAAGTGAATCACCTCGCACTTAGCTACATTGAATTCCATCTGCCACCTTTCTGCCCAGCTCTGCAGCTTCTCTATATCCTGCTGTAACCTGCCACATGCTTCCTCACTGTCAACAACTCCTCCGACTTTCGTGTCATCTGCAAACTTGCTCACCCAACCTTCTAACCCCTCTTCCAGGTCATTTATAAAAATGACAAACAGCAATGGTCCCAAAACAGATCCTTGCGGAACACCGCTAGTGACGGCACTCCATGAAGAAACTTTGCCATCAACTACTACCCTCTGTCTTCTTCCATCCAGCCAATTCCTAATCCAAACCTCCAACTCACCCTCAATGCCATATCTCCGTATTTTCTGCAGTAGCCTACCATGGGGAACCTTATCAAACGCCTTACTAAAATCCATATATACCACATCTACCGCTTTCCCCTCATCAACCTCCTTCGTCACCTTTTCAAAGAATTCAATAAGGTTTGTGAGGCACGACTTGCCCTTCACAAAACCATGCTGACTATCCTTGATCACATTATTCCTATCTAGATGTGCATAAATCCTATCCCTTACAATTCTCTCTAAGACTTTGCCCACAACAGAAGTGAGACTCACCGGCCTATAGTTACTAGGGCTATCCCTACTCCCCTTTTTGAACAAGGGAACCACATTTGCTATCCTCCAGTCTTCTGGGACTACTCCTGTAGACAAAGAGGACATAAAAATCAAGGCCAATGGCTCTGCAATCTCCTCCCTTGCTTCCCAGAGAATCCTAGGATAAATGCCATCAGGCCCAGGGGACTTATCTATTTTCACCTTTTCCAGGATTTCCAACACCTCTTCTCTACATACCTCAAAGCCATCCATTCTACTTATTTGTGCCTCAGTATTCTCATCGACAACAATGCCCTGTTCCTGAGTGAATACTGAAGAAAAGTATTCATTCAGTGTCTCCCCAATCTCTTCCGCCTCCACACGCAACTTCCCCCTACTATCCTTGACTGGACCTATTCCTACCCTAGTCATTCTTTTATTCCTAACATACCTATAGAAAGCCTTAGGGTTTTCCCTAATCCTATCTACTAAGGACCTTTCATGTCCCCTCCTTGCTGCTTTTAGCTCTCTCTTCAGGTCCTTCCTGGCTACCCTATAACTCTCAATCGCCCCAATTGAACCTTCACGTCTCATCTTGAGATAGGCCGCCCTCTTCCATTTAACAAGGGATTCCAATTCCTTATTAAACCACGGCTCCCTCGCACGACCCTTTCCTACCTGCTATGTCAAGGAATAACACCGAGCTTCGCGGATGTAGGAGTTGCAAAATAATGGGGTAAAGGAGTGTTACTCTGTTCAACTTGCCAGAGCATTTCTGCGCTGAAGAAATAAAATTGCTAAACCTGTTCAGTAGAAAATTTGTGTTATCGACACAGTGTCCACAATTCATCAACTGCATAATAGCCAATTTGTGTTAACAAAACACATGTTATACCATATCGAACTGTATTTAACAAAAAAGGCCTTCTCCCAATTTAGGACCTTTGTTTTTGGTTACACAACTACCATAATCTTTAGCATTATGGTCACTATCACCAAAATGCACCCCCACTTACATAACTTGTCTGGTTTTGTTGCCAAAGTTATGCCCAGCCTTTATAGGAATTTTTTACATGCTGGTTTGAAAAAGCTCTCCTGTACCCATTTCAAGAATTCAGGCCTCTCACAGCCTTTTAGACCTTATCTATCCTAGTTAATACTGGCCAAGTTGAAATCTACTTGAATATTGCCCTATTATTTCTATATTATTTCTAGACTTAAGTTCCACTTTGTAAAATATCCCAAGATACTTCACAACTTTACCTTTATATTCTGAACTGTTAAAATACTGCTATGTCAAGGAATAACACCGAGCTTCGCGGATGTAGGAGTTGCAAAATAATGGGGTAAAGGAGTGTTACTCTGTTCAACTTGCCAGAGCATTTCTGCGCTGAAGAGTGATCAACTATGCCTGACTTTAATGAAGTTATCAAGACTTGAAACATTAACTTGCTCTCTCTCCATGGATGCTGTCTGACCCACTGTGATCTCTAACATTTGCTGTTTTCAGTACAGGTTCTAGCATCTGCAGTAATTTACTCCTAAACTGTGTCTGGCTGTTGTTTTTCCAATCGGGTGTCCATCAGCCAGAAACACAACCATTAAATTTAGAAAATAGTTTTGTTGCTGAAGAAATCAGGTCAAAATGTAAAGTATACGTTTTAGGTCATTTTCTCTTTTACACATTAGCTGTTTCCCATACAAAACTTGCAAATTACAACCCTTCAAATGTTTACCATATATGGTATTGTTCTGCAGGGCAGACATTTCAGTCACAACATTTTACTGGAATACTTCCAAGAAGTGATTGGCAAAGACCACAGAAAAACAAAGCCATCAGCTCAAAACAATCATTTACATAGTCATAGAGATGTACAGCATGGAAACAGACCCAACCCGTCCATGCTGACCAGATATCCCAACCCAATCTAGTCCTACCTGCCAGCACCCGGGCCATATCCCTCCAAACCCTTCCTATTCATATACCCATCCAAAATGCCTCTTACATGTTGCAATTGTACCAGCCTCCACCACTTCCTCTGGCAGCTCATTCCATACACGTACCACCCTCTGTGTGATAAAGTTGTCCCTTGGGTCTCTTTTATATCTTTCCCCTCTCACCCTAAACCTATGCCCTCTAGTTCTGGACTCCCATTTTCCAGCCGTCCCTTTACCTGTGAACATCTGCACCCAATCAGCTTTCGAAACCTTGGAAGTTCTGTAAACATTCCCCCTCTCCCAGTTTGCTGTATGAGATTAACCTCCCGAATGTTTTCTTCACTTATAAACTAAATCCTCGCTATAGTGGTTCACTTATTGCAGTTGTGGGTCTCTCCTCTCTCTGCTGCCAGTCTGCTTTCAGGGTAACCGTCCTCTTTGGGTGCTGTCAGGGCTTTTATCCTTCAATAGGTTACTGTCAGCATTCACAGAAATATTTAAATGTTGAAATAAAAATATCATCAGAACCAGCTAAAATCAATAGTTCAGTGCGTATAGGTTTACAAAAAAAGTTATTTGAGTTGAATTGATTTGAAATGGATCTATGTTATTTTAATTACTTAATTTTAGTTTTACACTGTAACACATTTTCCTAATTTACTCAGCAAATGGAGTAAAGTGGAATGCTCAAGCTTGAGCTGACTATACTAGGCAAGGGAAGTGGCACTGGAGACTGGCCATGTGCACTTGAAATCTTTCCCATTTCCTCTGCCACACTTCTCAACTGACACCCACAAACTTGTTGGTGAGTACCTGAAGCTTTGTTCCAGACCTGTGTCAAATTCAAGTGTCACATTATTTGTTCTTTAGACAAAAAAGTAGATTAATCCATGAGAATAATAAAACTAATAACTGTGGATGCTGGAGATCTGAAACTAAAACAAAGATTGTTGGAGAAACTCAGGTCTGGCAGCATTTGTTGGAAGAAAGTAGAGTTAACATTTCAAATTTAGTGACTATTCATCTGAACTTTGTGTTTTTGTTAATCTCTGAGGTCATAGTCTACAAATTGATTTTCATTATACAATCTATAATTCTATTTAAAAAGAATACTCTTTGCAGATGCTAGGAGAGCCATACCATTACGTAGCTCCTTTGAGGCTTGTATCAGTGTCAACCCACCCTTCCAGTTGTTTCCGTGCCTCATTGGAGGGTTCCTAGCCGGAAGATGAGGCGTTCTTCCTCCAACCGTCGTTTCGCTGTGGTCTGACGATGGAGGAGTCCAAAGACCTGCATATCCTTGGTGGAGTGGGAGGGGGAATTGAAATGTTGAGCTACAGGGTGGTTGGGTTGGTTGGTCCGGGTGTCCCAGAGGTGTTCCCTGACTCCTCCATCGTCAGACCACAGCGAAACGACGGTTGGAGGAAGAACGCCTCATCTTCCGGCTAGGAACCCTCCAACCACAAGGGATGAACTCGGATTTCACCAGTTTCCTCATTTCCCCTCCCCCCAGCCTGTCTCAGTCAAATCCATCAAATTCAGCACCGCCTTCCTAACCTGCAATCTTCTTCCCGACCTCTCCGCCCCCACCCCAGTCTGACCTTTCTCCCTCACCTTGACCTCTTTCCACCTATCACATTTCTGACGCCCCTCCCCCAAGTCCCTCCTCCCTATCTTTTATCTTAGCCTGCTGGACCAACTTTCCTCATTCCTGAAGAAGGGCTAATGCCCGAAACGTCGATTCTCCTGTTCCCTAGATGCTGCCTGACCTGCTGCGCTTTTCCAGCAACACATTTCCATCTCTGATCTCCAGCATCTGCAGACCTCACTTTCTCCTTTAAGATAATAACCCTCAGGAATACATTCTGATTTATTTTCTGAGTATGCATCAATAAATATATATATATTATTGTCTCGTCTTTCTGTTGTAGGTCCATTAGCCTTTCAGGGCTAAACATTTCTGCTTGACCCTCTACCCCTTCAAGTTTTTCCTGCACCGTTACGTCAAACAAGGTATCAGCTAACTGAACCTCAACTCCTTCATCTTTCTCTTTAGTTTTTTGCTTCACGCTGTGACTTATGATAGTGGGATCTGGTTACTACACAGCCTGGAAAAATTCCAGGATATTTTTCTTTTAACTCCTCAGGTCTTCCTTGGGCTTCTCCACAACAATGGGTGTCACTCTCACCTTAGATCCTGCTAAACCATTCCCAAGAACAAACTGATACGCTGTCAATCACTCCCGCTGTTACTTTCCCAGTCTTGAGTTGGCATTCCAACCTGATCTTACAGAGGGGAATGCTAAATTTCTGTCCATCTATCCCACAAATCACCACTGTCTCGGGTAATAGTTCAG
Source organism: Chiloscyllium plagiosum (assembly GCF_037043375.1). Lineage (NCBI taxonomy): Eukaryota > Metazoa > Chordata > Chondrichthyes > Orectolobiformes > Hemiscylliidae > Chiloscyllium > Chiloscyllium plagiosum. Next base: position 127,940,650 of record NW_028270142.1, on the reverse strand, counting down.
AAAGAGTGCAAATACATTCATCTCTTACTATTAGAGACTGGTTAGATCCTGTCTCTCTCAAAATTATAACTTCTTGCCCTTCTCCCCCTGTTCTTTCTGAATAAACTTTAACCACAGAGCTGAATTCTTTATCAAGATCAGGCACTAACTCCATACCCAGCCCCTGCCTGAGCTGTGCACTCTTCCCTGAGGGTTCGAGACTTTTCTTGAGGTTTCCTTTACTTCTTCCACTAATGCCACTGGCTTAGCTTCATTTAGCATGTCTTTTCCTATAGTGTCTTTCTTTAAAAGACCAGCACTGTGGCTTTATGTGTCCCACTTTCTGGCAGTGAGAACACCTTATCATAGTGCCTTTCTTAAACCACTGGCACTGTAATTTTCTGTGTACCACTCCATTACCGTGAAAACACCTGAGGGGTTTCACCTCTTTTTCACCCTCTTGTGTTTCTTTTTTTAAACTTGTGGTAAACAATTAACAGTGCTTTCTACTCTTTGTTTTGTAGTGTAGGAACTCCCCTTCTCCCAATTTCTATCCCTCACAGGATGAAATTCTTGCCGGAAGCTAAACTTTGTCTTATCTTCATCCATCATCTCTGCTGCTCCTTTCACTTCTTGAACTTTCTGCTCATCTACATGAATTCTTATCATCTCTGGAAATGAGTTTTAAAACTCTTCCAGCAGAATAATCTCTCAGAGTCTCATTGGTCTTATCTATTTTTAAGGCCCACACCCATCTATCAAAATGACTGTTTCATTTGTTTGAAGTCAACATAAGTCTGACCTTGTTCCTTCTTTATGTTTCTAAACTGCTGTCTAAAGCTTCTGTACTAATTCATAAGCACTCAAAAAAGCCTTTTTGACCTCTTCGTAATCTCTTGACCCCTCATCTGACAGCACTGAAGAAGGGCTTATGCCCGAAACGTCGATTCTCCTGTTCCCTGGATGCTGCCTGACCTGGTGCGCTTTTCCAGCAACACATTTCCAGCACTGTAAATACCTTACTAGCTCTGCCTACCAACTCTGAACTAACATTACTCGCAACTCCTCTGACCACTCCGTCTGCCTTGCCAATTTTTCAAATCAAATAAAAAAGGCTTCGACATCTTTTTCTTCAAAATGTGGCAGTATTTTAACATATCTGTATATATCATTACTTCTCTTTGCATCGCCATCCTGTTAATTGACTTTGCTAAGTTGCAACTTCTGAAGTTCAAATTCTCCTTCTCTCTCTCCCATTCTTCTTCTCTCTTTGCTCAGCTAAGAACCTTCTTTGTCTTTCTTTTTCCTCTCTCTTTTTTGTTTATCTTCTAACTCCATTTTCCTCAAATGTAATTTAAGTTTTTCTAACCCTACTGCACTTGTCTGTTTCTCTGACACACGTGTTTAAATAACTCCCTTACAATGTCAGCTTTATTTTTGTCCTTGGTTAAGCCCAATTCTAACCTCATTGCTAATTTTTAAAGTAAGGTCTTTTTCTTTCCTTCTAAACTTTCTTGGCAAATTTGGGAATCATCTTCAAATCCAAACCTCTTCAGCAATTTTTAGAGCCATTCCTCTCACTTTTAATTTAACTAACCACAAGTACCCAAAATTAAACAAATTGTCTCACCTATGTTTTATTTAAAGATCGAAGACATTAATTGGCAAGTGTTTAAATCTGCTGGGATCTTTCGTACATCAAATCTGTCCAAATCTCAGACTGGATCTATCTAAACTTGTCCAAATCATGGACCCGAGCCCCCAGACTGTTAAGACACAGCAGTAAACCCTTCTGCTAATTAAACCAAATACCTAGAAAAGCCCACCTCACCTTGTAATCTGTTAAAGTATGAGTGTCAAGTGACAGAGAACTACCCAAATTCCACCATTTAAAGAACTAAAAAAAAGTTATTCTTTAACTCCAAAAGTGAATATTAAACGACTACTATTTACAACTTTAAGCCTCCTTTCTCTTAAAGGTTTGTTATCTACCTCCTACTATATAACAATATGCTAATCCAATAAAGCCCCTATTAAATGTACAGCAAATCAATTTTCAAAACCAGACAGCAGCTGTCACATCCGGTGTTGATCCTCTTCTATTTGTAGATCTCCCTGGATCGCCTTTGGACTTCTGTTGCAAAGATGTTTCATGTGAAAAAGGTACCTTTAATAGCGAATGTTTTTGAATTGTAGTCTTTAAATGGCAGAAAGTGCTCTTTCTCTGGCTAACTGTTCAAAATGCCAGTTTTTTATATCCCAAACATCGGACCATCTCATTGGTTTGATGGTGTCAAAACAGCAAAATTCAAATTAAATTGGGTTTTATTATTTTGGGGCATAATTTAACCTGATTGGTTAAATTTGAGCTGCTGTGGAAACAACTCATGTTACAGCCCAAATGTTACATCTCAAATTGTCCAGTACACTTTGTGCTTGCCAGTCAGTCACATGCCCAGTGCTTGCCACTTTTTCAGCTTTCACTCTCTCAAAGATACAGTACATGCCTTCAACTTCATAACACTGCCCAGGGAACCCCACAGGCCAGGCCGACAGGACATCTCGTCAGGTCCATGCTGAGGCTTGAAACGAAGAAAAGAAGAAAATAGAACACCAAGAGAGAAAAAAAAAACTAGAAACAAGAGAATTACATGGTTTGTTGTTTTGAAAATCTATTAGATGTATTAATAATGCAGAGGAATTCATTAAAAGGAATATGCTCTTGAAAAGTAGATAGACTCTTACCAGTCTCGCAAACAATCCAATGCTTTTCAATAGATAAAGATTCAAAATGTAGTGAAAAATGTTACAAACATGTACTGTCAGCCTGTTGTAAAGACAGTTGTTTTAATTTTTCTGTTTTTGTTTGTGGCCGAAATAGGAAAGCAACCATTCTAAAAAACCAAGAGTTGTCAAGGGATTGCTTCATTTTTTGAAAACAACATTGTAAGTTTTCGGAGTAGTGAATGGTTTGCAGATGAGTTGGCACCAAGGGGTGTGCACAAATGGAGATTCATCTGGTAACAAGGCTCTCTGCACTAGTGACCAGTTATTGATGACAAAGTTCTTTTCTGCCTACCAACATCTGTATTTGGCTTCAATATAGTATGCTTACCTTTCTTGGAGGGGATAATGAGTATAAGACCTGGCAGGTCATGTTAAAATTGTACAAGACTTTGGTTCGGCCGTATTTAGAATATGGTGTACACTTCTGGTCGCCACATTACCAAAAGGATGTGGGCGCTTTGGAGAGGGTGCAGAGAAGGTTTGCGAGGATGTTGCCTGGTATGGAAGGTGCTAGCAATGAAGAGAGGTTGAGTAGGTTAGGATTGTTTTCATTAGAAAAAAGGAGATTGAGGGGGGAACCGGATTGAGATCTGCAAAATCATGAAGGGTATAGACTGGGTGGATAGAGATTAGCTTTTTCCCAGGGTGAGGGATTCAAATGACGAGAAGTCACGCATTCAAAGTGAGAGGTGAAAGGTTTAAGGGGATACACATGGAAAGTACTTTACATAGAGGGTGGTAGATGCCTGGAACGCATTGGTAACCGAGGTAGTAGAGGCAGGCATGGTAGATTCATTTAAGGTGTGTCTGGACAGATTGCAAGTATGTAAGGAGCAGAGGACTACAGATCCTAAGGAATTGGGTGATAGGTTTAGACAATGGATTTGGATCGGCTCAGGCTTGGAGGGCCGAAGGGCCTATTCCTGGGCTGTAAATTTTCTTTGTTCTTTGTTCAGATAGCTGAAGAGCTTGGCGCTGGGAACAAGATAGGGTGAAGCCATCAGATCTCTGGAAACTCAGGAGCTGTCTCTGTGCTCTGGAGAAGAAACAATGCTGTGGAAGAAAGGCAGTTTACTTTTCCTTCGGAAGTTGGTGTAACTAGTGACTTTTAATAAGTCAGGAATCTTTATATATGTGAACTAGCCACTTTGTGCCTCTTACAAATAAAACGAAAGCATTTAGAGAAGGGAGTCAAGAAACAGCATTCTGATCAGCTCAAGAATGATCTTATCAAATTTTATTCCATTGTGGGACTTGGGCGTCACTGGCTGGCCAGCATTGATACCCATCCCTATTTGCCCTTGAGAAGGTGGTGGTGAGCTGCCTTCTTGAATCGCTGCAGTCCACTTCCTGTGGGTTGACACACAATGCCGATAGGGAAGGAATTCCAGGATTTTGACCCAATGACTGTGAAGGAACGGCAGCATATTTCCAAGTCAGGGTGGTGAGTGGCTTGGAGGTGAACTCCTGCAAACAGGGACCACTAAACTGCCAGCACAATGTCCCCCTTTAATAACCATATTTTCCTTCCTGTCTGTGTCTGTCTCAAGTGTGTAGAGAGGGAATTTAAGGGTGTTACAGTTTTAACGAGTAACATTATATATTGACCGTTCTTAATCGATTATCTGTACTTAGAATTTATTCATTTGTAATAAGTAGTAATTCTCGTTATATACAGAAATCTGATCCCTGCTTTCTGTCAAAAAAGATAGGTAATTAAAGAATTCTGTGCATTTTTAACTTTTATGAGGAGTCTGGGAACAGTAGGCCTCAATCTTTGGCTATCTTTGGGATGCAATTAATAGGATGATATTAATCATTAGGATGTGTTACTACACATCTAAGCAGTCACAAATTTCGGTGGTGCCTTATTACTTCAAGTGAAGATAGAGTCATACAGCACGGAAACTGACCCCTTGGTCCAACTCATCCATGCTGACCAAATTTCCTAAGCAAAACTAGTCTCATTTGCCCGGAAGGTTTGCATTTGGGACGGGTGACCATATCTCTCTAAACCTTTCCTACTCATATCTATCCAAATGTCTTTTAAATGTTAAAATCGATAGACTTAGTAAATTTATAGCAAAATGAAAAAGGATGTTCCCATATATGACTGATGTTTCAGGCAGTCAGGAGATGATTGGAAGTGATATCAATAAGATGATCAACACCCTTAGAATACACTCAAATTGGACCCATGGTAGTCAATCTGAGACTGTTCATGCATTCGCAATGAGAAAGTCTATAGCCTTAAAACTTGTCCTTAAACATTTAGACTCTGAGTTATAGAACACGTTTGCTGCACAGTAGAAAATGAACAGGACAGGAAGGGAGACGTCAGATCACACAAGGAGAATGTCAGGATGTGCAGAAGATAAAAACATCTGTTTTCTCCAAGTGATAACAGGATGCTCTAAGGCAATTAAGAACCTTTAAGAGCAATAGAGTGAGAGAACGTGAGCGCGAGCTATGGATTGAATGTTTTAAATTTGCTGTCTCTCTAACTAGTCAGATCTTAAGTCTTATTTAAATTTGAATCGCAACCCTGAAAGAAAGCATGTTTAATTTGAGACTAATAAATAATTTAAAATTTAACCTTACAGTAACATTTCAACCTCAGGTACAGACTAAATCTCTTAAGATAAAAAGCAAGAGTCTGCTCTTAGCTTAAAAATTATTCTAAATTTAACATCGAAGAGACAATCTGCGAGAGTGAAACTGGAAAATAGGAGCTTCACATAAAGGTCGGACTCGAGACCCGTGGGCCCACAAGGTCAGGTTATATCTTAATTGCTCTCTGTCTGCATCTTTGTGTGCTGCTTCCTCCACTTCACTCTCGGTACCCTGATGGAACCCTAAATGAGATTGCATTATGGGACTTCATGATGATTTTGAGTAACCATCGCTGATTACTAAGTGCAAACTCTGTAAAAGGTAATATTGATGAAGCTTTAACTTGCTGTTCTTACAGATCACGACTGCCCCACTGTCATTTCTAACTAGTCAGATCTTAAGTCTTATTTGAATCGCAACCCTGAAAGAAAGCATGTTTAATTTGAGACTAACAAATAATTTAAAATTAACCTCATGGTAACATTTCAGCCTTAGGTACAGAATGATTCTCTTCTTAAGATTAAAAGCAGGAGACTGCTCCTAGTTTAAAAATTATTCTAAGCTTAACAATCTGTCAGGAAGCCATTTTATGGTCAAAGCTTGCCCTCCTCGCTAAGAAGACAATTTGTAAAACAATGATATCTAACATGCGAATTGTGCAAGGTTATGTAATGACCTCTCCCACTTAGTTTAGACTGGTACTTCTTTATAATAGGAACTTATCTTGCCAACAGGCACCTGCTTGACTGGATCTGTTTTTCACACCTGATGTATGGCTAAGGGCCTGTAGGAGTGATCAGTTAAGTGCACACAGATCTGTCAATTAACATCTCTGCTTTACAAATTATTGCCTTTCTACTGTTGTTTGTATAATTAAGAACATGCAGTGTTTTTGTATAAAAGAAGCCTGTTTGTGACAGGAAAGAGTAGCCTACGAGGGCTTTTAAAGGAGGAGCTGGTACCCCACTCTCCTTGGTTTTAGATCCTTAGCTAGCGTAGCTTCTAGGTATCAGTGTTATGTTGCAATAGTGATGCTATTGGTAAATAAAGGGGAAGATTAAAATTAAATTAAACTGTAAAAGGATTTTATTCCAGACTACCAAAGAGTACAATCTCCAGGATGAACCAAGAGAGGCTCTCAAGTCTGAGTGCACAAGAGATTTCCTGGGCCGTCTCAAATTTGTACTTTAACAATTTGACACTGCTTGCAGGGCTCCAACAAGGTTTACATGTGAGTGAAACTGGAAAAGAGGAGCCTCACCTAAAAGGTCAGACTCAAGACCAATGGGTCCATAAGGTAAGGTTATACCTTAATTGCTCTCTGTCCACATCTTTGTGTGCTACTTCTCCTATTTCACTCCTACAGTACCCTGACGGAACTCTAAATGAGATTGTTTAATAGGTACTAAAAACAGAAGCTTGTGGGGTGAGAGTCCCCTGTAGAGCAGTAGTTTTGGGAAGGTTTAATGTAAATAGGATAAATATAGGTGCAACCCCAGATAAGATGGAGGACAAATGTCCCCTAACAGAAATGATAAGTCTGTATCCTAACTTTGAGAAACAATTAAGGAGAATATAAACTGCAGCTGCCCAACAGAATAAGGATTGGCCTCTAGGAAGCAATCATGATTTAAATCTACTCATTAAAGTTGAACAAGGGATTTGGGAAAAAAGGAAAGTAAGATGAAAGAAGCCATATCAGCGTGGAAAAAGGTAGCTAGAGAAAAATGGGAAAAATCCATGCAATCATCATGGAGACAAAGTTGTACTTTAACAGCAAGTCAACTGGAGATTAATTCTGTGACAAATAACTCACTTTCCAACCCCCCAAAACCATCTGCAAGGCACAAGTCAAGAGTGTGATGGAATACTTTCCACTAGCCTGAATGATTGCAGCTCCAACAACACTCAATAAACTTGACACCATCAGTGCTGGTTTGTCCTAAAGCAGCTCAACTGATTGCCATCATGTCTACAAACATCCACTCCCTGCACCGGTTGACCCTCAGTAATAGCAGTGTGTAATATTTACAAGGTGCACTGCAGAAATTCACAAATTTAGATACCACCTTCCAAACTCAAGACCACCACCATTGAGAAGGACGAGGAGAATATTTGGAAAGAGAGAAGATATGTGAACACCACCACTCGCATGTCCCACTCCAAGCCATTCCTTCAGCGCCACTGGCACATAGAGTGCGGCCGTTCAACAAGGCAGTGAAAGGTGGGCAATCATTCGCTGGGCTAACACTTCGAGATTTTCCGAGCTTCTCCATCACCACTGCAGGTACACTCCTTGAATTACATGAATCCCACATACGCGAACTCTCTTTCCCCACTCCGCCGTCCGTTAGAACACAGATTTAAATCCGAACAGCCAGGGCCAAACACACATGCGCGGGAGCGGGTGCCGCTGGGCATGCGCAGCAGAAACACACAAAATTCGCTTTGGACCGGCCGAAACGTTGTCACTGATCCCGCTGTGAAGAGTAACAGTGTCGGGAATGTGAAGTATTTCTTCTTGTTTGAAGTAAACCAGTCAGATGATAGTTTGGTTTCGGTTTGGCAGTCGGGGAATGCTTCCAGTTACTGCTGGATGAAAATTATTTTATTGTTTGAACCGCGTCAGTGCAGTTGAACAATTGGATTCTGTTCCAGTTTTATTGACGTAACGTCGACCCCGGGTTCTGTACATGGCTACTGTTCACAACTCCTACTAGACACCTTTTGTAAGTACTTAATTCGCTGTCATTCTCCGTGCAATTCCATGCACTTCAAACTTCCCCTAATGTTACACGTTTTTTCTTTATTATTCGTGGTGCACTTGGATCCCACGCGCCAAACAAGAACCTAATTTCCTTAATCGCCAAGCCTTCTCTGGAAGTTGGATCCAACATTTATTTATGGCAAATGAATGGATTTTAAGTTATCATCATTTTTCGAAAGATGTCAAAAGGTTTCGGCCCTTCGATAATCTGTGCAAGATGCAAGGATGTATGTATGTATGTATGTCTGCGTATTGACTTAAAGAAGGAAACTGATTCTCCTGTTTTACAGCATTGTTGACATTGTTTCAAATTACCGAGATTTCTTCAGTAACTTTCTTTCGCAAGATGACGGATAGTCAGCTGCGGATGTGGTGTCTATGACTGAACCTGTGAGAAATTCCAGGAAAAGCTCAGCAGAACTCTGTTCTGGGGAAGGGCGCCCGGCCCTGAAACGTTAACTCTTAATTTCTCTCCACAGATGCTGCCAGACCTCCTGAGCTTTTCCAGTAATTTCTGTTTTCGTTTCTCACAGATTAGTCTCTTTTATTTTTTGTTTTTGGTTCTGATCTCCAGCATCCGCAGTTCTTTCGGTTTTTAATTTCTTTTGGAAAGGTTAATTGGCATTGTTGTAGGTTGTTGTATTCGGTATTGTCACGTTTTGTCAAACCACAGTGTTTTTTAATCGTTAAGGTGATGGACTCCGGTTATCATAGCCAATGTCACCACTTTTTTAAAATTTTCGACATCAGCTTGTGCTTCCTAGGTGAGAGAAGAAATGTTTCAGGCTTTCATGTCATTTGTTACAATGCACGGAATCCTGCTGATTTATTAGTGGTTTCGTTCTGATTATACTTGGATATATAACCGTCAGGCAATTCTTAGTTACTATGATTCAGAATTGATGCTAGTAGGACAATAACAGAGCCTTGAAATAACTGAGTAAGTCAAGTTCTACTTATTGACTGCTGTTTTTGTTATGGCAGAGCAGTCACAGCAGAGAAATAGGCCATTTGAACTGTTGCCTGTGCTAGTTGTCTGTAAAGACAGTCTGACTTGTCTCACTGTTTTGTAAAGGATCATCAAAACTTGTAATCTTATCATTTATACCTATATTTAGAAATCAAATGATCCTGAATGCCTTTTAACCTACACACTCAGGTGCCTCTGTTCCTTTAATGTGTTCTTTTAGCTTTTCTTGCCTTTTCTGTCTCTGTGCCAAAATAAACCACTTCTCTCACTTACATGACAAGTTTTGTCTGTCATGTGCTTGCCCATTTTATGAGCTTCTTATATCTTTTGAAAGTCCATAATCCTCCTCCCTGTTAAGTATATTTCTGAGTTTGTGTCATCTAAAATATTAACATTGTGCCTTGTAAACCAAAATTCAAGTCAATAATAAACATCAGGAAGAACTGCATACTGACCCACATGAATCTCACCACATCCCATTTGGAAAATGCATTCAGCACGACTGTTTCCTGACCTTAAGTTTTGCATTTGCTGTCTCATTATTTTAATTCAACTTTGCTGACTTGTTTACATTGTGACATTTTAGAAAATGCCTTTTAGAAGTTTTTGTACACCACTTCCTTCATCCAGTTCTTGTTATCTCAAAACAAAAAAAAATCAAGTTGGTCAGGACTTTTTTTTCCACTAGTGTAGAAAGTTGAGAGGCAATCTTATAGAAGTTTAAGAAATTGAGAGAGGTATTGGTAGGGTGAATTGTGGTGTCTTTTCCTAGGATGAGGGCATTCAAAACTAGGGGGCATATTTTTAGATTGAGATGAGAGATATTTAACAAAGACATTAGGAGCAAATGTTTTACAAAGAGGGAGTGGTTTGCCCGTGGAATGAACTTCCTGGGGAAGTGGTGGATCTGGACACAATTGCAACATTTAAAAGACATTTGGATAAGTTCATGAGTAGGAAAGGTTTGAGGGATATGGGCCAAATGCAGGGAGATGGGGCTAGTTTAGTTTAGGAACATGATCATTGTGGACTAGTTGGACTGAAGGGTCTGTTTCCATGCTGGATGACTTTTTAAACTGAGAATAAAAACAACAATGCTGGAAAACAACTGATCTGGCAGCAGCTGTGGAAAGAGAAAAGCAGAGTTCAGATTTTAGGTCTCCAATTTTCCTTCAATAGTTAAATTTAAGTTGTCTTTAACATATTTATGCTGGCTTTCTTTAATTATTCCACATCTTTCTGTATGATGATTTTGTTCAGATTATTGTATCTAAAAGCTTTCCCAACACAAGTTAAACTGACTAGCGAGTAGTTGCTAGGTTTATATTTATACCCCTTTTTAAACCAAGAGTGTAACATTAACAATTCAACTTTATTTTATTTGTGGGGATTGCTAACTAGACCAGCATTTATTGCACATCACTAATTGCCAGAGAGAAGTGCTGAAAGTACCTTGTATTGCTGTAGCCCTTGTGTAGGTAAATTGTTATAATGTTGTTAGGAAGTGAGTTACAGAATTTGACCCAAGGAATAGAGATATACTGTAACTCAAAGTCAGGATGTTAAGTGGCTCAGAATGGAACTTGTAGGTTGCTTTGTTTCCCTGTAGCTGCTGCATCATTTGTCCCTGCCCTCTGGCATCACCTTTTGTATCCAAAGGTTACAGATCTCCACACTTCCCACTCTTGCTTATTTTAGCATCTAATCTGAACTAGAGTAGTTTTAAGTACAACTGGTCTTTTCTGTATCTACTCCTTATGGCAACATGAGCACAACAGAGAATGCTGGAACTTTGACATAAAAACAGAAAATACTGAAATTACTCAGCTTCAGTAGAGAAGTTGAATTAACATTTCAGATCTGTGATCTGTCTACTCGTTTGTATTATTAATCTGACATTGTAATAAAACACCCTTTCTCAGTTTTGTCTTACTTTTGTTCTCTTTTGTTATCCATTGAGCTCTTGTTTAGTTCCCTTCCCTTTTTCTTGTGGGAATGTACACAGTCTGCACTTGAACTAAACTCTCTCGAAAGGCATTGTCTAATGTATGGTTTGCAAGTCAAATCTTTGATTCCAGTTTATCTGCCAGATATATGTCCCTAATCTGAAATTTTCCCTTTTAATCATTCATTGCCCTTTTCCTAATCTAAAATTTAAGATCCTGTGATCACTGTTACTTGAATGTTCCTATACTGGAGGTATCTCCATTTGACCCACTTTTCCCAACACCAAACTAGCAAAACTAATTTCCTTGTTGGACAGAAATATACGTTCCATAAAGTTCTCCTTAGTTTGCTTCATAAATTGTTGCTCCTCTCAGCTGCACATTATTAACCCAGTCTGTATTAAGATAATTCAAGTCAGACATTAGTGAGGTCACTTTTGAAGAACTTTTGGATTTGAGTTATAAGCAGAGGTTGGATAGGCTGCACCTTCTTTCACCGCAACATAGGAGGTTGAGGGGTGACCTTATAAAGATTTACAAAATCATGAGGGGTATAGGTAAAGTGAATGGCAGGGGTCTTTTGCCAAGGGTGGCATTTCAAGACTACAGGGAATATTTGAGAGGGGAGAAATATTGAGAGGCAGTGTTTTTGAGAGTGGTTTGTGTGGAAAGAACTTCCAGAGGAAGTGGTGGATGTGGGTATAGTTCCAATGTTTAAGACATTTGGATAAGCACATGAATAAGTAGTGTTTGGAAGGATATGGGCCAAGTGCATGCAGGTGGGACTAGTTTAGGTTGGGATTATGGACAGTAAGCACTGGTTAGATTTTAGATTTAGGTTTTATTGTCACATATACTCAAGTATGAGCTCCAAAAGAAGTGTACTGTTGTCACCACACATTCTTAGGTACAGTATCTAGGTACATACTCTTAATTGCAGAAGTGGAAAAAGAAAGAAATAAGTTTAAAAAGTTTAGTACTATAGTCTTAGTATAAAATCAGAAAAATAAAGTTTATAAGCCAAACATTAAATGCTGGGTCAAGACCCACAAACATTGAAAGACTTCTTTGCTCTTGTACTCTAATCCCTTTCTAACAAAAACTGACAAGTCTTCAAGATTGCTTGCAAGTTCTGCATTTTATTTTTTGTTTCATGTACAAGGATGTCCAGTTCCACTGAATGCAAACTTTGCATATTCAAAACAAATCTACTTTCAATGTTTCCTGCCAAATTTGATAACTTCATACTTTGGCACATTGGATAATATGACAAATGTAATACACTCAGTTGATCTGTTGATACTTTACCTTTCTCCTTATTTTGAATCAGAGTCCTAAAGACGTAGCTAAAGACAGAAGCAGATCCTTCGGTCCAACTCGTCCAGCCGACCAGAATATTCCAACCCAATCTTGTCCAACCTGCCAACACCTGGCCCATGTCCCTCCATACCCTCCCTATTCATATACACATTCAAATGCCTTGTAAATGTTGCAATTGTACTAGCCTCCACCTAGTAGCTCCGTTAATAGCTCATTTCATACATATACCACTCTCTGCATGAAAGAGTTGCCCTTTCTCCTTTACATCTTTCCCCTCTCACCCTAAGCTTATTCCCTCTCATTCTGGACTCCCCCAACCCCAGGGAAGAGATGCCCCTCATAATTTTATAAAACTTCTATAAAGGTCACCTATCAGCCTCTGATGATCCAGGGAATACAGTCCCAGCCTATTCAACCTCTCCCTATAGCTCAAATCCTCCAATCCTGGCAACATCCTTGTAAATCTTTTCTGAACCCTTTCAAGTTTCACAACATCTTTCCGATAGGAAGGAGACCAGAATTGCATGCAACATTCCAACAGTGATCTAACCAACATCCTGTATATCTACAACATGACCTCCCAACTCATGTACTTAATACTCTGACTGATAAATGAAAGCATACCAAACACCACCTTCACTATCTTATCTACCTGCAACTCTACTTTCAAGGAGCTGTGAAACTGCAGTCCAAGGTCTCTTTGTACAACAACACTCCCTAAGACCTTACCATTAAGTATAAGTCCTGCTAAGATTTGTTTTCCCAAAATGCAGCACCTCGCATTTATCTGAATTAAACTCCATCTGCCACTTCTCAGCCCATTGGCCCATCTGATCAAGATCTTGTTGTAATCTGAGATAACCTTCTTTGCAAACTTGAATAGGTTAAACTCAGACCTCTCATTTAAGTCATTGGTAAAGATTGTATATAGTTTGGGCCTAATTCATGATCTTTGTGGTATTTAATTGGTTGCAGCCTGCCAATATGAAATGCCTTTTTTATCCCTTCACTTTTCAGTCTAATAGCTAATCCTTAATTGATTTAATGTATTTTCCTATCCTGGAGTACAGTCTAAATATTTGTTCCCTCTTAATTATCTTTTTAATTATATCTTCAGAAAACTCTTAACAGATTTGTCAAATGATCTTTCCCTTTCAGAAATCCATGTTGACTGTGCTTAAACATATAATGATTTTCTGAGACTTTTCAATTATCATATTATAAATCTGTGGAAGTTCAAAAGATCATCTGTGATGTCAGGGAAGGGGAGGAATATTCACATTGGGATTGAAAATTGCACCAACATTATCCATAGTAGAGTATTGTACAGTTTTTCTCGTGATGCATGCTTTCTTTTAGTCTAGCTATGACACTTGCTGTGACAAAAAGAGGGAGAGTGATGCATGATGCATGATCTCTGGATTCTGTCAATTTCAAATGAAGTTGTAAGTTGATTTATATAGAGTCATAGAAATGAACAGCATGGAAACAGACCCTTCAGTCCAACCTGTCCATGCCAACCAGATATCTCAAACCAATCTAGCCCCACCTGCCAGCACCCGGCCCATATCTCTCCAAACCTTTCCTATTCATATAGCCATCCGAATTAGATTAGATTAGATTAGATTAGATTACAGTGTGGAAACAGGCCCTTCGGCCCAACAAGTCCACACCGACCCGCCGAAGCGAAACCCACCCATACCCCGACATTTACCCCTTACCTAACACTATGGGCAATTTAGTATGGCCAATTCACCTGACCCTGCACATCTTTGGACTGTGGGAGGAAACCGGAGCACCCGGAGGAAACCCACGCAGACACGGGGAGAACGTGCAAACTCCACACAGTCAGTCGCCTGAGGCGGGAATTGAACCCGGGTCTCTGGCGCTGTGAGGCAGCAGTGCTAACCACTGTGCCACCGTGCCGCCCACAAATGCCTCTTAAATGTTGCAATTGTACCAGCCTCCACCACTTCCTGTGGCAGCTCATTCCATACACTTACCACCCTCTGTGTGAAAACGTTGCTGTGTAAGTCTCTTTTATATCTTTCCCTGTCACCCGAAACCTATGCCCTCTAGTTCTGGCCTCCCCGACCCCAGTAAAAAGACTTTGCCTATTTACCCTATCCATACCCCTCATAATTTTGTAAACCTCTATAGGGTCACCCCTCAGCCTCCGCTGCAGGGAAAACAGCCCCAGCCTGTTCAGCCTCTCCCTATAGCTCCAATCCTCCAACCCTGGCAACATCCTTGTAAATCTTTTCTGAACCCTTTCAAGTTTCACAACATCTTTCTGATAGGAAGGAGACCAGAATTGCATGCAATATTCCAACGATGGCCTAACCAATGTCCTGTACAGGCGCAACATGACCTCCCAACTCCTGTACTCAATACTCTGACCAATAAAGGAAAGCATACCAAATACCTCCTTCACTATTCTATCTACCCGTGACTCCACTTTCAAGGGGCTATGAACCTGCACTTCAAGGTTTCTTTGTTCAGCAACACTCCCTAGGACCTTACCATTAAGTGTATAAGTCCTGCTAAGATTTGCTTTCCCAAAATGCAGCACATTGCATTTATCTGAATTAAACTCCATCTGTCACTTAGTCCATTGGCCCAACTGACCAAGAACCTGTTGTAATCTGAGGTAACCCTTTTCACTGTCGACTACACCTCTAATTTTGGTGTCATTTGCAAACTTACTAACTATACCTCTTATGCTCGCATCCAAATCATTTATGTAAATTGCAAAATGTAGAGGACCCAGCACCGATCCTTGTGGCACTCCACTGGTCACAGGTCTCCAGTCTGAAAAACAACCCTCCACCACCACCGTCTGTCTTCTACCTTTGAGCCAGTTCTGTATCCAAGTGGCTAGTTCGCCCTGTATTCCATGAGATCTAACCTTGCTAATCAGTCTCCCATGGGGAACCTTGTTGAACGCCTTACTGAAGTCCATATAGATCACATCTACCGCTCTGCCCTCATCAATCCTCTTTGTTACTTCAAAAAACTCAATCAAGTTTGTGAGACATGCACAGAACCATGCTGACTATTCCTAATCAGTCCTTGCCTTTCGAAATACATGTGCATCCTGTCCCTCAGGATTACCTCCAACACCTAGCCCACCACCGACGTCAGGCTCACTTGTCTCTAGTTCCCTGGCACCATGTTAGCCAACCTCCAGTCTTCGGGCACCACACCTGTGACTATCGATGATACAAATATCTCGGCAAGAGGCCTCGCAATCACTTCTCTAGCTTCCCACAGAGTTCTCGGGTACACCCGATCATGTCCTGGTGATTTATCCACCTTTAACCATTTCAAGACATCCAGCACTTCCTCCTCTGTAATATGGACACTTTGCAAGATGTCACCATCTATTTCCCTACAGTCTATATCTTCCATATCCTTTTCCTCAGTAAATACTGATGCACAATATTCATTTAGTATCGCCCCCATTTCCTACGGCTCCACACAAAGGCCGCATTGCCGATCTTTGAGGGGCCCTATTCTGTCCCTAGTTACCCTTTTCTCCTTAATGTATTTGTAAAAACTCTTTGGATTCTCCTTAATTCTATTTGCCAATTCTATCTCATGTCCCTTTTTGCCCTCCTGATTCCCCTCTTAAGTATACTCCTACTTCCTATATACTCTTCTAAGGATTCACTCAATCTATCCTGTCTATACGTGACATATGCTTCCTCCTTTTTCTTAACCAAACCCTCAATTTCTTTAGTCATCCAGCATTCCCTATACCTACCAGCCTTTCCCTTCACCCTAACAGGAATATACTTTCTCTGGATTCTCATTATCTAATTTCTGAAGGCTTCCCATTTTCCAGCTATTCCTTTACCTGCGAACATCTGCCCCCAATCAGCTTTCGAAAATTCTTGCCTAATACCGTCAAAATTGGTCTTTCTCCAATTTAGAATTTCAACCTTTTAGATCTTGTCTATCCTTTTCCATCATTATTTTAAATCTAATAGAATTATGGTCACTGGCCCCAAAGTGCTCTCCCACTAACACCTCAATCACCTGACTTGCCTTATTTCCCATGAGTAGGTCAAGTTTTGCACCTTCTGTAGTAAGTACATCCACATACTGAATCAGCAAATTGTCTTGTACACACTTAACAAATTCCTCTCCATCTAAACCCTTAACACTATGGGAGTCTCAGTCTATGTTTGGAAAGCTAAAATCCCCTACCATAACACCCTATTATTCTTACAGATAGCTGAGATCTCCTTACAAATTTGTTTCTCAATTTCCCTCTGATTATTCGGGTGTCTGTAATACAATCCCAATAAGTGATCATTCTTTTCTTATTTCTCAGTTCCACCCAAATAATTTCCCTGGATGTATTTCCGGGAATATCCTCCCTCAGCACAGCTGTAATGCTATCCCTTATCAAAAGTGACACACGCACACACAACCTCCTCTTCTCTTGCCTCCCTTTCTATCCTTCCTGTAGCATTTGTATCCTGGAACATTAAGCTGTCAGTCCTGCGCATCCCTGAGCCATGTTTCTGTAATTGCTATGATATCCCATGCCCTGAGTTCATGTTCCTAACCATGCCCTGAGTTCATCTGCCATCCCTGTTAGGCCCCTCGCATTGAAATAAATGCAGTTTAATTTATTAGTCCTACCTTGTCCCTGCCTGCCCTGACTGTTTGACTCGCTTCTGTTCTCAACTGTACCAGTCTCAGATTGGCCTTTTTCCTCACTATCTCCCTGGGTCCCACCCACCCACCTTACTAGTTTAAATTCTCCCGAGCAGCTCTAGCAAATCTCCCTGCCAGTATATTAGTCCCCTTCCAATTTAGGTGCAATCTGTCCTTCGTGAACAGGTCACTTCTACCCCAAAAGAGATTCCAATGATCCAAAAGTGTGAATCCTTCCCCCATACACCAGCTCCTCAGCCATGCATTCATCTGCTCTATCCTCCTATTCCTGCCCTCACTCTCGTAGCACTGGGAGTAATACAGATATTACTACTCTCGAGGACCTCCTTTTTAGATTTCTGCCTAACGTTCTGTAATCTCCCTTCAAAATCTCAACCTTTTCCCTTCCTATGACGTTGGTTCCAATGTGAACAATGACCTCTTGCTGGCCCCTCTCCCCCGTGAGAACATTCTTCTCCCTCTCTGAGACATCATTGATCTTGGCACCAGGGAAGCAACACACCATTCTGCTTTTTCGCTGCTGGACACTGAAACGTCTGTCTGTACCTTGAACTAGAGACTCTCCTAACACAATTGATCTCTTGGAACCCGACGTACCCCTCGTTGCATTTGAGCCAATCTCAATACGAGAAACCTGGCTGTTTGTTCCCCAGAGAATCCATCAATCCCTACATTTTCCAAAACAGCATACTTGTTTGAAATGGTATAGCCACAAAAGACTCCTGCACTAGCTGCCTACCTCTCTTACCTTTCCTGGAGTTAACCCATCTATGTGACTGTATCTGAGACTTTCCCCCCTTACTATAACTGGCATCCATCACATACTGTTGCTGTTGCAAATTCCTCATTGCTTCTAACTGTCTCGCCGATCGATCCATTCGATCTGATAAGATTCGCATCCAACAGCACTTATGGCAGAAATAATCTGCAGTAACCCTTAAACTCTCTTTAAAGTCCCACATCTGACAAGAAGTGCATATCACTGTATTAAAGGCCATTTTTGCTCCTTTACAATCTACAGACCCAGGAACTAACACTGTCTTATTCCTCTACAAACACTGCCCCAGGTTAAATGAATATATATGGATTATATTTTAAGTTTAATCAAGAGACATATCTCCAAAAACTTATCAAGAAAGAACCTACTCTACTCACTACTGCAGATTCTCTGTAGGCCATACCTAAAACAACAACATTATTGCCATGTGTATGTAATTACAGTGAAAAGCTTTGTTTACAAGCAGTGCACATCCAGTGAAAAAAATCTTAGAGGCATAGCGGTTACATCGCACAGGGCATGTGCTAGGCAAGATCAACATTATTTGAAGTTAGAAAGTCCATTCATCAGTCTAGTAATGGCTGGGAGGACGCTAGTGTGTGTTCAAGCTTCTGTATCTTCTGCCTGACAGAAAGGTGTAGGTGAGCATTACCTTCATGCATTGGGTCTTTGATGTTGGCAGCCTTTCCGCAGCAGCGATCCATGTAAATGAAGTCCACGGATGGAAGGTTGGCTTCCATGATGGTCTGGATTGTGCACACAACTTTCTGCAATTTCTTATGGTCCTGGGCAGAGCAGTTGCCAGACCAGGCGCGCGCGCACACGCACACACTTTCCAAGGAGTATCTGTAAAAGTTGGTGAGGGTCCCAATGGATTTCCTGAGCCACCTTGTGCCATCTTGACCATTGCATACACATGGAATTTGAGGAGTCTGGATTTTGGCATATTTTATTTCCCAGCTCATGCATGTTACCTGTTAATCTTAAAAATCTGAAATTGAACTTGATCAGTAGCATAATTTTCAGGCATATAATTGTACAACATATGCTGGAGCAATAGTATAAACATAACTGCATGGCTTTTGTGTTTATTTTGCTTAGATTAAAGAAGTAAAACTTTTCATATGTAGAAAAAATTACATTCATCACAGCTGTTGGGTAATAGAGTCATAAACATGTACAGCATGGAAACAGACCCTTCGGTCCAACCTGTCCATGCCGACCAGATATCCCAACCCAATCTAGCACCAGCCTCCACCACATCCTCTGGCAGCTCATTCCATACACATAACACCCTCTGCGTGAAAAAGTTGTCCCTTAGGCCCCTTTTATATCTTTCCCCTCTCACCCTAAACCTGTGCCCTCCAGTTCTGGATTCCCCGACTTTGTCTATTTATCCTATCCATATTATATATTTTAATAAAACTTGTATGATGTTTAAACTATCAGTGACAGATTGTCAAAGATGTTGAATAATATTCAGAAAACTACAAGTAAGGTTTTAATGTTCAACGTTTCCATCCAGTTTAACTCTCCAACTAAAGAGAAGACCAGGCAATCATGGCTGATGTCCTACCTAACGCAATATTGGAAATTTGTGTTGTTGTTGGAGCATCTGATGAAAAACTGAAGGAAACATGCCAGGTAAGTTTCTTTGTTTAAAAAGATCAAAGGATCCAGGTTCTAGATTAGAACATCAAAGCCCCTCTCTAACTATTAAGTTTACTTTTACTGTTAAGATGTTTACACTTGAGTTGCTCAGCTCCTTCTAGAGAACATAGAAACGTACAGAACAGGCCCTTTGGCCCACAATGTTGTGCCGAGGTTTAATCCTAATGTAAAAAATAATAACTTAACCTACGCACTCCTCAACTCACTGCTGTCCATGTGCATGTCCAGCAGTCGCTTAACTGTCCCTAATGACTTTGCTTCCACCACCACCACCACCACTGGCAACACATTCCATGCATTCACAACTCTCTGCATAAAGAACCTACCTCTGACGTCTCCTCTATACCTTTCCCCTAATATCTTAAAACTATGACCCCTCGTACCCGTCAATCCTGCCCTGGGGAAAAGTCTCTGGCTATTGACTCTATCTATTCCTCTCATTATCTTGTATACCTCGATTAGGTCTCCTCTCTCCCTCCTTCTCTTCAGAGAGAAAAGTCCAAGTTTTTTCAACCTCTCTTCATAAGGCAAGCCCTCCAGTCCAGGCAGCATCCAGGTAAACCTTCTTTGCACCCTCTCCAAAGCCTCTGTATCTTTCCTATAGTAGGGCAACCAGAACTGGACACAATATTCCAAGTGTGGTCTCACCAGGGACTTGTAGAGCTGTAGCAAAACCTCACAGCTCTTAAACTCGATCCCCCTGTTAATGAAAGCCAAAACACCATATGCTTTCTTAACAATCCTATCCACGTGGGTGGCAACTTTGAGAAATCTATGTACTTGCTCACCCAGATCCCTCTGTTCCGTCACACTATCAAGAATCCTGTCTTTAATCCTATATTCAGCATTCGAGTTCGACCTTCCAAAATGCATCACTTCGCATTTATCTGGGTTGAACTCCATCTGCCATTTCTCAGCCCAGCTCTGCATCCTGTCTATGTCGCGCTGCAGCCTGCAATAGCCCTTGATACTATCGACACCTCCAACCTTTGTGTCATCTGCAAATTTATTAACCCACCCCTCAACCTTCTCGTCCAAATCATTTATAAAAACTACAAAGAACAGAGGCCCAAGAACAGAGCCCTGCGGGACCCCACTCAACGCTGACCTCCAGGCAGAATACTTTCCATCTACAACCACACTCTGCCTTCTGTCAGCCAACAAATTCTGAATCCAGATAGCCAAATCTCCCTGTATCCCATACTTCCTGACTTTATGAACGAGCCTACCATGGGGAACCTTATCAAATGCCTTGCAGAAGTCCATATGCACCACATCCACTGCTCGACCTTCATCGACCTGTCTTGTCACCTCCTCGAAGAACTTAATAAGATTTGTGAGGCATGATCTGCCCCTCACAAAGCCATGCTGACTGCCTTTAATCATGCAATGCTTTGCCAAATAGTCATAGATCCTATCCCTCAGAATTCTTTCCAAAACTTTGCTGACCACAGATGTAAGACTGACTGGTCTATAATTGCCAGGGATTTCCCTATTACCCTTGAAAAGAGGAATAACATTCACCTCCTTCCAATCCTCTGGTACGACTCCCGTGGAGAGTGAGGAGGCAAAGATCTTCGCCAGTGGCTTGGCAACCTCTTTTTTCACTTCCCAGAGCAGCCAAGGATAAATCTGGTCTGTCCCTGGGGACTTAACAATCTTCATGTTTTCCAAAATTTCCAGCACACAAATAGAATTAAGGAGAATCCAAAGGGTTTTTACAAATACATTAAGGACAAAAGGGTAACTAGGGAGAGAATAGGGCCCCTCAAAGATCAGCAAGGCGGCCTTTGTGTGGAGCCACAGAAAATGGGGGAGATACTAAATAAATATTGTGCATCAGTATTTACTGAGGAAAAGGATATGGAAGATATAGACTGTAGGGAAATAGATGGTGACATCTTGCAAAATGTCCATATTACAGAGGAGGAAGTGCTGGATGTCATGAAATGGTTAAAGGTGGATAAATCCCCAGAACCTGATCCGGTGTACCCGAGAAATGTGGGAAGCTAGAGAAGTGATTGCGAGGTCTCTTGCTGAGATATTTGTATCATCGATAGTCACAGGTGTGGTGCCCGAAGACTGGAGGTTGGCAAACGTGGTGCCACTGTTTAAGAAGGGTGGGAAAGACAAGCAGGAAACTATACCCTGACCTCAGTGGTGGGCAAGTTGTTGGAGGTAATCCTGAGGGACAGGATGCACATGTATTTGGAAAGGCAAGGACTGTTTAGGGATAGTCAGCATGGCTTTGTGCGTGAGAAATCATGTCTCTCAAACTTGATTGAGTTTTTTGAAGAAGTAACAAAGAGGATTGATGAGGGCAGAGCAGTAGATATGATCTATATGGACTTCAGTAAGGCATTTGACAAGGTTCCCCATGAGAGACTGATTAGCAAGGTTAGATCTCATGGAATACAGGGAGAACTAGCCATTTGGATACAGAACTGGCTCAAAGGTAGAAGACAGAAGGTGGTGGTGGGGGGTTGTTTTTCAGACTGGAGGCCTGTGACCAGTGGAGTGCCACAAGGATCGGTGCTGGGCCCTCTACTTTTTGTCATTTACATAAATGATTTGGATGCGAGCACAAGAGGTACAGTTAGTAAGTTTGCAGATGACACCAAAATTGGAGGTGTTGTGGACAGCGAAAAGGGTTACCTCAGATTAACAACAGAATCTGGACCAGATGGGCCAATGGGCTGAGAAGTGGCAGATGGAGTTTAATTCAGATAAATGCGAGGTGCTGCATTTTGGGAAAGCAAATCTTAGCAGGACTTATACACTTAATGATAAGGTCCTAGGGAGTGTTGCTGAACAAAGAAACCTTGGAGTGCAGATTCATAGCTCCCTTGAAAGTGGAGTCGCAGGTAGATAGGATAGTGAAGAAGGCATTTGGTATGCTTTCCTTTATTGGTCAGGATTTGGAGATGCTGGTTTTGGACTGGTGTGTTAGTCCAAACAGGTCCAACAGGTTTAATTGGAGGCACACTAACTATAATCTGGTGTTGTGTGATTTTTAACTTTATTGGTCAGAGTATTGAGTACAGGAGTTGGGAGGTCATGTTGTGACTGTACAGGACATTGGTTAGGCCACTGTTGGAATATTGCGTGCAATTCTGGTCTCCTTCCTATCAGAAAGATGTTGTGAAACTTGAAAGGGTTCAGAAAAGATTTACAAGGATGTTGCCAGGGTTGGAGGATTTGAGCCATGGGAAGAGGCTGAACAGGATGGGGCTGTTTTCCCTGGAGCATCGGAGGCTGAGGGGTGACCTTATAGAGGTTTACAAAATTATGAGGGGCATGGATAGGATAAATAGACACAGTCTTTTCACTGGGGTCGGGGAGTCCAGAACTAGAGGGCATAGGTTTAGAGTGAAAGGGGAAAGATATAAAAGAGACCTACAGTGCAACTTTTTCACGCAGAGGGTGATACGTGTATGGAATGAGCTACGAGAGGAAGTGGTGGAGGCTGGTACAATTGCAGTATTTAAGAGGCATCTGGATGGGTATACGAATAGGAAGGGTTTGGAGGGATATGGGCCGGGTGCTGGCAGGTGGGGCTAGATTGGGTTGGGATATCTGGTCGGCTTGGACAGGTTGGACCGAAGGGTCTGTTTACATGCTGTACATTTCTATGACTCTATGACATCAACTTTCTCAAGCCTGTATCCCAGCTCCTCATAGTTCTCATTCACAACGAGGTCCCTTTCCTCAGAGAAAATTGAAGCAAAATACTCATTTTGGGCTTCCCCTATCTGCTCAGACTGCACGCACAAGTTCCCTATGCTATCCTTGATCGGCACTACCTTCTCCCTGAACATTCTCTTATTCCTCACGCATGTGTAAAATGCCTTTGGGTTCTCCCTAATCCTATTTGCCAAGCCTTTTTCGTGACCCCCACCGGCGCTCCTCAGTCCATTTTTGACTCCTTTCTAGCAAGCCTGTAATCCTCTAAAGCTGTGCTAGATCCTTGCTTCCTCCACCTTATGTAAGCTGCCTTCTTCGTTTTGATGAGAAGCTCCTCTGTTCTCGTCATCCAAGGTTTCTTAATCTTACCCCTTCTTACCTGTCTCAGAGGAATAGATGCGTGCATCACTCGCAGCAACTGCTCCTTAAACAGTCTCTTGAATCATCTTTTTTTTATGCTCTTTTATTTCATCTAACACTGCTTCTTGGTGTGGTAATTGAGTACTCAAAATTTATTAACAAATGTATTTTTTCTCAATATTCCTGTTTAACCAGTTCATATTCACTACACCATATATTGATTGATTTTCTTCTTATCTGTCTGTGAGCTATGACACAGATCCATTACAGCCCAGCAGGGGATATTTTAGTCCATCCCAAAAGGGTCCTCAGGTATCCTAAATCCCTTTCTTTCCCGTAATTCTTCTTTAGTTAACGTAATTATCTGATTCCATTTTTGTTTGAAGCCCTTGAATTTGACACCTGTTTCCATCACACTCTAGTGCAGTCCATTCAATTATCATAGAATCCCTACAGTATGGAAGCAGGCCATTTGGACCATCAAGTCCACATTGACCCTCCAAAGATCATCCCATCGAAACCCATACCTCTTTCACCCTATCCCAACCCTGTGACACTGCATTTCCAATGGCTAGCCTGCACATCCCTGGACACTATGGGCAATTTAGCATGGCCGATCCACGAAATCAGTATCTCTTTGTACTGTGGGAGGAAACGAGCACCTGGAGAAAGCCCATGTAGATGCTGGGAGAACGTGCAAACTCCACACAGTTTGCACACAGCCTGAGGGTGGAATTAAACCCAGGTCCCAGGCACTATGAGGCAGCATTGAGCCACTCTGACACCCTCATTATGACTCATCCTTGAAAGATTTCCTTGTTTCATGTGTTCAACTTGTTGTTTTGCTATTTTCTAGATTTTATTCTCTGATTCTTGACTTTCACTGATTTCCCCCAATACGGTATCCAGACTCTTGTGAGATATTGTGTTATGAGATTCTTTTATTAAGTACAGGTACAATTTCTAACTTATTTAAAGTGTACAGGCCTAGTTTTTTTAAACTAACAATTACTCATTTAAAAGCCAAAAGGACTCATACTTCCTAATTATGCAAGCAGACCAGACATACACTCTTAGTCCCATCAGAAGTAGCAGCCAGCATTTAGAACGTTTTAACCCATCTCCTGTCCCAGGATAGAAGCCTTTCAACCTTTGTGTCCTATAGGTAACAAAATGGACACCATAGTCATGGAATTTTACTATATGTAAGAAATATGTATAAAGGGGCTGTTTGTAAGAACTGTATTTCAGGATTCTATTGCCATCTCGAACCTGTGCTGTGACTGCTGAATAAAAGAGGCTATTTTCACCACTCACTGACTCTGATTGTTATTTGAATATGATCCCACAACGAGGCGTAGTCAGGTTGGGGACACCATCTAAACTGACTAGTCACTGATAGTTCTTTGAGGGTAAGAAGCTTCCTTCTTAGAGTTGTGGTCTAGTCCCTGAATGCAATCCCGAACCTTTTGTGAGTTGGCTATTTTATTTTGA